>NC_073695.1:212870478-213175061 GCF_029784165.1 Wyeomyia smithii
GAGAAAAGACCTAATGTGACAAATAAATTGCCGAAAGAATTCTCCGTGAACTTCATAGCCTATTAACTATATGCGAGTTTGTCGTCGTTTGTTCATACGCTGTTTCGATTCTCTCATCGGCTCCAATCGGTAATTCATTATCGTCTCCCAATCCGGTCGAGCCGTGAAAGGAAAATTTTAGGTTTGAATCATTTTGTGAGTGAGAGTGTCCCGATAATCGTAAAATTGTATCGCAAACCAAAAACTCAAAGAGAGAAAAAACTGCAAGCAGCAGAACAACTAAAAAGTAGTAAAAAACAGGGATACCAGATTTACAGATTTATCTGTAAAATGAAAATTTTCTGAAACGTGGGCGATTTTGTTTTTTCAATTTGAAAATATTTGTTGTTACTTTTTGCATAGATTGCAAACTATTTTTCGAATCTGTTTATATTTGCGCATTTTTTTCCAAAATGTGTGCAGGCTTTTGCTCGTTTAAACAGAATTACTTATTTAATAAAGACATCGACCAACATACATCAGTGAAAAATCAGTGAAAAGTGAAAAATCCTTCTATGCAAATAAAACCGACGAGAATAGGTACATTGAGTTGACAATAACAATAGCAAGCAACATTTTGTTAAACGATGGAAAATCTATTTTGCTGTCACACTTGCGACTCAGAAAGAAAGGTGGATAATTTTCCAAGCGATCGCAATCATTTCCCTCTTCCGATAATTATCGCCTCGCGAATCTTCTCTTTTGTTTTGACACTTCAATTCTATCAGCGAAGAGTGAATCATCGGTTTGTAGAGCTATTGGAAATTCAATCTCTGAGAGAGAATAAATTATCTCAACGAAAAAAAAAATCGCCGATCACCATGATTGATGCTGAGATCCGCTGCAACTGCTGCGCTATTCGTTGCCTTGCCACAGCTGCTACTCAGGGAGTACTGCTGTTGTCGTTGTCTAGAATTCAAATTACTAGGTCTATAAGTCTGTCGACCGTGCTTGGGAAGCAATCATATAACGACCAATCAGAGGTCGAATTTCGCGTTTTGACAAGGCTTGACAATTTTTAATAGTACAATAGTTCGAATAGTAAAATTACAATTTTATGCATTTGGTAGGAATCTTAGAAGATTTTCTTATCTATTGCTGCAAGAGCGAAGGAAATCCATCGAAAACTAACCGATTTATTAGCAATTGTAATTATACATATTTTTCACTTTTTCCGGTTTAGGATTTTAATTTTACATTCCTATGTAGCCGAGTATATAGCCGAACTTCCTGAGAGACGTAGTTCTACGTCAGAATTTGGAGTGTAGTAACAAATAAGACTGGTTCTACAATTCTGAAATTGATTGAGCATGTATGCCGATGGCATTCAATTAAGCACAAACTCAGAACAAGTTGTGCGAGTCTATCAGTTGTTCACTAGTTTCGAAGTGATAGTAAGAGCAAAATTGAAATAGCAAAAAATTTAAAAACCAATGTCTTTCTAATATTGTAAATAAAATAAAAAGGCAAGCAAGGCCACATGGGTTGACTTTTAATAAAAACAGCGGAGAAAATCAAAAAGAATGAACAACTTGCTGCGTTCTATGACTTAAATTGAATAATTTTTTTTTTCACCGAAAATGTCCGGGGTCCGGAAAGCATTACCCGGTCCGTTCAGAAGTCCGGATGGCTCCGTTCCGGTCCGGAAAATAATCGGGCTTTGAAGGTTCCGGTCCGATCGGACTTCGGACCGGACCGGACCGGACTTTTACCGGACCCTACCCGGTCCGATGTCGAACACTAGACATTAGGGCAGAATGGGAACTTTTATGAGGAAAAACTTTGTCAAGTGCAGTATGACGATTATAACGAATTTAGTTCGAAAGATGCCTAAGAAAAACATCATCTACTAATGGTTGTAGTAGAAAATCGCAAAAATCAAAATAATTCCTCGAAGGCTTCAGTTCAGTAGTTGCTCACTTGGCATCTTAGTATTGTTTATTCAATTTTTTTTTCTGATCTAGATTATTGTTTCTCTTTTTGCTTTCGTTTTTATAAGTTATGTTTTGTTGAATTTTTAATACCTTTGAAACCTTTGAGTGAGGGAAAACATAAAAATGCAACTTTTTATTCCACATTAAATCACGAATAACCTAAAATCACGTGTTTTTAGAGTCATACTGCAATTGGCAAAGTTTTTCCCCATAGAATTTCCCATCTTTTGACGATATTCAGTTAGTGATAGCATTGAGTTTGAAACCCTTTTTTGATGACTGAATGTTAAAATGTGCTTTAAAAACCTCCTCTCCAAAGGACAAAAAATATTTCAGCAAAATTAGTAAACTATAAAACCGAAACAATTTTTTTCTCATAGTTTGAACTCTGAAGAACCTGCAAATAAAATGAAGGAATTTGGATTCAAGAGAAATTAAATAACTAGAGATGCTTTTTGAGTTTTACATAACCGATTTTTTTCAAAAACACATTGGCTCAGTTAAAAGCATAATCTTCTAGAGTTGTTGCCGAAGAAAAGTTGTTTCGTAACACCATTTCTCATCAGTTAGAGGGTTAGCCCCCTGGATTCCAGGCTAAATGCAATTCTGGGACGCCTAATTTTTCTCATTTTGTAGATGCATAGATTTCCTAATCGATTGCTGTAAGAAAGAAGGAAATTTATTGGAAACTGACTTAGTTATTAGAATCAGTGTAACGCTCTCGATGTCTTCGGTTTTTAATGTGTACCCCTTTGTAACGTATGCGTTAAAAAAAGGACTTTTTTCGGATGGTGATAAAAAAATAACTAAGACAGATAATTGAGTTTGATAAACTTTACATGGAAGGGAATTATGTTAGCTTACTCGGAAAAAAATTTGACGCCTTTGCGTGCGGCCTTCTGGCAGTTAACCGGAACATTCGCCATGGCGAAGAAAACATCACGCATGTTTTTGAGTTCTTTCTTCGTTTTATTAATCAATTCCTCCTCAATTTTCGCGACAAAATTGTTGGAATAGATCTCACGCTTCAGGTTTGCCCAGAAATTCTCCATGAGGCGCAACTTGGGGACGTCGATATTCAGCCGCTCCATCTCCTTCAACGATCGCTTTGAGTAATGGGCTTACACCAGATCTGGCCAGAACACCGCTTCTTCTCCTTATGGTATTTCTTGATGAACGACGCAACACAGGCACTTCGTACTATAAATTTCCCCGATTACGGCCAGTCCGGAGCGAAAGAAGAACAGCTTTGACATCCCCTTCTCGCTGGTTGTCAGCCACAGCAGCACCTCCCTGGGGAACTTGGTTTGTGAAATAAACTTTACCTCGAAGCTCACTTCCTTCGTGGGGGAAGCAAAATACGAAGTACCCTGCGAGTCGTTACCATCCAAGGTTCATCACCATCACCATCACCATCGCCACGTCGTGATTCGCGGGGAAAATCGACTTGACCATTTTAATCAGGCGCTATCGCTGCGTCATTGTCTACAGCCCTGAAACTAGTGGACGAGACGCTGCTTTCTAACATGTAACGATGTAGCCACTTTTCCCTCCGTCTTCCCCTTCAGCATCCTTTCGAGCTTTCTTTTAATGCTCTGATTGTTGTCCAATAGTGCCAAAATGTTGTAGATGCGGGAATAAGGGTATCCGGTGTCCACGAACTGCCGCACAATGTCCATTTTCGACGTGACAGGGGAACTTACCTTACCAGTCAGCTCCAGGCCGAAGTGTCCTTTACTGTTCGAAGAAGTCGTCTCTATTCAATTCGGTCCATGGCTGCAGCTCGCCAGCCATGTCGTCTGCGAAGGCCTCGCAGGTCGTCTTCCACTTGGTCGAGCCACCTTGCTCGCTGCGCGCCCCGTTCCAGTCGGGTCGTTATCAAGAACCATTTTCACCGGGTTGTCGTCCGACATCTTAACGACATGCCCAGCCCACCGTAATCTCCCGATTTTTGCCGTTTGAACGATGAGTGGTTCTCCCAGCAGCTGATGCAACTCGTGGTTCATCCGTCTCCGCCATGATCCATCTTCCATCTGCACTCCACCAAAGATGGTACGCAGCACCTTTCGTTCGAAAGCCCCAAGGGCGCGTTAGTCCTCCACGATAAGACTCGAGAGTGTCCCCGAAACTCGAACTACGCACATCACCCGATCCATCGTCGACTTGACCAACCGTGTCAATTTATCCGGAAAACCGTAATCTTACATAATCTGCCATAGCTGATCTCGAACGATTGTGTCGTATGCCGATTTAAAATCGATGAACAAATGATGTGTGGGCACGTTATTCTCACGGCACTTCTGTAGGATCTGCCGTACCGCGAATATTTGGTCCGTGGTGGCGTGGGCACCCATTAATCCCGCTTGGTAGTGCCCCACGAACTCCCTTGCAAACGGTGATAGTCGACGGCACAGAATTTGAGAAAGTACCTTGTAGGCGTCGTTCAGCAACGTCATTGCGCGGTAGTTGCAGCAATCCGACTTGACGCCTTTTTTGTAGATGTGGCACACTGTACCCTCCATCCACTCCTCCTCCCAAATCTTGGTAATAAGCCAGTATAGCGCCTTAGCCAGTGATTCACCACCGTGTTTTAATAGCTCGCTGGGGAGTTGGTCAGCTCCAGCGGATTTTTTGTTTTTCATCCTGTCGATCTCCTCTTTAACCTCCTGGAGGTCAGAGGCTGGAATTCTGTCGTCATCTGCGCGTACACCGAGATCTACTACCACTCCGTCGTCGTCCTCTGCTACATCGCCATCAAGTGCTCATCGTAGTACTGCTTCCACCTCACACTTGTCCGTGAGGTACAGTTCCTCTATCGCCTCGCGATCTCAATCTTCCTCCTGGCCCTTTATCTACCGTAAGACCGAGTTTTGCCTGTTCCGTGCGCGTCGGTAGCGCTCCACGTTCGCCGACGTCACAGTGTACCATTCTTTAAACGCGCACACTTCTGAACAGAGTATAGCTTCACTGTTTTCGCCACCACGGTTAGAGCTCGACTGATAGAGCTGTCAAATTTTGTCTGCTGACTCATGGGTTACTAGGATTGATGCTGCAGGCGTCGTTTTGTCAGTGCGTGTAAAAGTAAACTCATGAAAAATCATAATTCTACGTCAAAAAAAGTATGAATCTACAAAAATAACGCGTTTCTGCGCATATCTACAACAAACTTAAATGTTAAACTAATTATTTTCAAAATCGTTTGATGTACTAATTATGGAATTGAGCACGTGTTAAAAATTGTTTTGCGTTAAAAATAAATTTGAAAAAATCTACATCTTCATTCGAGAGGTTGCCAGAGAGCCACATATTCAATCGTTGAAACAAAAAATTATCACTCGGGCTGAATCTGGTGAATACCGAAAATGGGGAACTATTTCTTAGCGCAATTTTTTCTCCACAAGGTCGTAGTGCAAGCAGAATGAGCTGATGCTTTGTCGTGGTGAAAGAGCACTTTTGTCTTCCCCTTTATTGTACTGTCCAATCGACCCTACAATGTACAATAATATTAAGTATTGATTGTTTTACCATGTTCAAAGAAGTCGATAAATACAGTCAGGTTTTTTTACGCGGTTTTTCATACGCGGTTTTATTTCGTGAGGTTTTTACGCGGATTTTTGAATTAACGCGGTTTTTTTTACGCGATACCGCGCCAATTCAAAAAAATTTTCACGAATTTCCGAATTAACGTGGGTTTGAAACCAGAAACGTTTAAGTGTTTATCTAGTGAAAAACATAGTCCGAAAAATACTCTCCGCCCACCGAAAGATCCGGAATGACCGTCAAAGAGGACAATTAAATACTGTATTAAATACTGGTTTTAGAGTGTGTCGGGTTTTTTCTAAAGCCCTTCTTGCTGGACTACTTTACGCGGATTTTTTAAAAAACGTGTTTTTTTTTCGCGGATTTTTTAATTAACGCGGTTTTTTTTGTACGCGGATTTTCGAATTAGCGCGGGTTTTTTTACGCGGATTTTCGAATTAACGCGGGTTTTTTTACGCGGTTTTTTTACGAGGTACGTATCCCCCGCGTAAAAAAAAATCTGAGTGTATTCTGCCTTTCGAACCATAAAATTTTGCTAAATGATTTTTGCGTTTTTTTTTTTTGTAGGAGTGTCTCCAAATCCACTTTGCCAACCGACATCCGATTGTACTCGAGACACTTATCAAACCATTGTTTCGCATGAACAGCATTTTCACCACCAGGAAGCAATTTTTGCTCAAAACACGAAATACAATTTTTTCAATTTCAATTGAGAGGGAGCTAATAACTAAAGATGCACCGAATATTCGGTCGCTGAATATTCGGGCCGAATATCAGCAAAAATTGTATTTTACCGAATATTCGGCTCGCCGAATAGTAAGTTTATTATTCGGCAGAATATGCCGAATAAGCCGAATAGTGGCCAATGATTATCAGAAAATAATATAAAAGTATAGTGCAAAGTTTTATGAACGGGGGTAAACGAAAACTGAAGATGAAACTTGGGCTTAGAAAGGAATATTTCATGTCTTGTCTGGATGAGGTATACTTTTTCTGAGCCAAAACCACATAGGGTAGATGATCCAATAGTTGTGGTAGCACCAATAGTTGCGGCATCGCTTTTAAATTCATCGTTTAAACTAATTAGAACCGAATTGCTTATGCTACATGTTGAAGAAATAATAGATTAAACATAAGTACATATGTTACTACAACAATATATACTGAAAATATCCAAATTACTGAAGAATACTGTATTTTTCAGAACCTTACCCGGAAGGCACCACTCACTACCCATTTTCTTATTTTGTCCACGAAGGTTTTAAGTTATGTGTGTGGTTTTAGTACGATTATTACTCATATAATTATTTTCCCAGATAATAGTTTATTATGGAAACTGTTTCACAGGTGAAGTTCGTTAATAGATGATCATATTATTTATAAATTACTTCCTCCACTATTGGATCACAGGATACACTATGCGCTTATAGTTGCGGTATGTTTCGCAATTCTGATTTACGTTTATCAGAACATATGTATGTGGGACTACTTGTATATATTAGGGAAAAGCAGGTACTAGGGGACATACCTAAATGATGTAACATATTACTGTTCAATTTTTGAACCCCACCTTCCCTCGCCACCGTGTATTTACTTCATACATGATCGGCCACAAAAGCTATCGCTCTCACCCCCAAAATGCTATATTATTTATGTATGACCTCTTTATCGATGCTTACCCACTGCTTTTGGTCTTGTAATCCTTTTAACGAGCCTTTCACAGCTTCAGTCGCTCTTTTAGTAAACACTAACGTCGAAAATGTAGGCGCAAACATGGTACGAAGCAGAGGTAATAGACTCTAACTTCCAGTGTGGAGAAGTCCCCTTTTTTGAAAAAAAAATCTTCTGAATATTTCAAAATGAGCGCCATTGGTCTTCCTCTTCAGCCAATTTCAGCCCTTTTCAAATGTTAGTCTAAAGACATTTTATAAAAAGTATGCAAAATTTGTTTTATTTTAGTAAAACCTACATACCCTCACTGAATTTTGCCAACATCTGACCAAATTGGCGCAAAATCCATCTCTTAGTTAACTTCGTGCATTTTTGTATTTACTTGTAAACCGACTTGTCAACCTAATAAAAACAATATAATAAATAGTAAAACAATCAAAAACCACTTCAAGCGAGGCAAATACCTCCATTTAACCAAGCAAACACGAATGTTTTATATACCGCAACTACAGGAACACCCATTCACAACTATAGGAACTCTACCGCAACTATTGGAACAAAAGCGTGCAACTTATTTTAGTTAATTTAAACCCTCAAAGCGGGTTCAAAGTCAATTGTAAGGTGCAAAATTATCAAATAGAACCCATTTCAATAGAAAATAGTGAAATGTACCAGCTAGATTCGTTTTTCTTAGCCAAACATGGCTAAACATGCATAACTCGTGCTTAGCTCCTCCAGTTCTCGTTCATTTCTCGCATTTTTTTTTTAAAAACACTCAAAATGTAGTTGTAACACAAACTATTAAATTGTGTTAACCATAATCCTCAAAAACATTATTTTTGAACGACAACTCAAATAAGAACAAAAGTAGGTGCACCACGGATTAGCGTGCCTTATTCCATAGGCGCAAAATTTATTATTTCTTGTGGAATAGTTCGGACAATTTTCAATCGTTTTCGTACATAAACAATTGGAAAGCGAAAGAAACAATTTAAACTTCAAACAATGACCATTTGACTATTTTGTTGTCATACGATCAACGTTGTGTTCAGCTGAATATACGGCCGAATATTCGTCTCACTGAATAATAGAAAAAAGGTTATTCGGTATTCGGCCGAAGGCCGAATAGTGCTATTTGGTGCATCTCTACTAATAACTTATAACAAAATTTTATCAACATTCTAGTTTTCGTTGATAAAATCCCAAAGATTTTTTAATTTGCAACGCCAGTTTGAAGTTTGTAATTTTCATTCGAGTGAATTTCTTTACAGTCACACTATTTATAATTTGATCCGTCCGAAATATTAAAAAATTGTTACTATAGATTTCACTGGTCGACAAAAGCGCAAAAAAAGTTGCCCACAAAAGATTATAGTTTCTTATTCATTCCTGTACATTTTGATGCCCCTGGTGAGTAGAGAAGTGCGTCAAAATGCCGCAGATCATCGCTTTTACGTTTGCGGGGAAACCCATTTAAGTCGCTGATAAAAACTAACTTTGCTAGAGGCACCAAAATTCACAGGAATGGCTAAAAAGCTATAATCTTTCCTTTTTTACAGTTTCAGCTCTAGGGCAAAACCTGTGTTTACCAGTATTGTTTTGTCAGTTTTAAATTGACTTTCGATGAGTTTGAAAAATCTTCACTGAGCGTCTTAGTAGAATGATTTAAGAAATCAGAAAAAAGAATTATAAGTTTCCATTAAACTATACTAAAAATTTGAGAAGTGAATATTGAAAATATTACTAGGTCGTACAAATACAGTGCTTGGACTGGTAAAGAGCAAAGCGAAAATCCTGTTTTTTTATTTGTAGTAGGTAAAAATGAAATTCAGGCCTCTTAATTGGAGTTAGGTAGTGAATTATGCTACTTAATTAAAGTTACGTAATTATCTATGGGGGTTTGACTTTGTGACGAAATGCTACGATGGGGGAGGGGGGTCAAAAAACCAAAAAAAAGCTACATCATATATGTATGCTCCCTAAATGGTTTTTCCCAACAACAATCTACTTGAATCATGTTATAGGACTAGCTTTAATTATTAAGGTAGTTACTCGCTTGCGTAACCCCGCCATATTTTGTTCACACAATGCTGTTTAACAGGATGCAATTTTACTGTTTCTTCCACTTCTCGTAAGGTAATTAAAAGTTAAGTGGGGAAGTTTAACTTCTTATAAATCCCCCTTATGGCCCTCATGAGCTGTAATAATACAGGTGAACAGAATCGGAACTACTATTTATCCAAATTAGTTCAAAAAGACTCCTGCAGAAAAATATCAATATTTACCAACCTATTTTTGTGGAAAAAACACCTTTGTTTTTGTTTCACATTCTCACACTCAAAAACTAAGCTGAATGCAACAGGATTCCAGGCCCTGTGTAAACTGCAATAGGCTCTTGTTGATTTCAGGGGATATAAGGTTGCCTGGGTAACGGGAAACTCGTTGCAGTTTACCGTTTAAAATTGAATTTCGGTCATAGTCAATAAATCAACAATAAAGTTGGTGCAGTTGGATGTCTTCGTCAATCAAAGTAAGTCCCAGCTGACGAAGTGGTTGTCGAAGTGGTACGATAATTTCGTGGTTGAGTGGTGAACAAATCAAGACATGTAATGAAAGAAAACTTTAGTAAACTTCTAGATATTTTCACTGACGGAAATGGCAACTGTACTGTTTATTTACACCCCACAACAGGAGCAGCTTGCAGCTCCGGTGTCCGTGACATGTGAAATTATTATGCTCCATTCTGTTTATAACTTATAATCGCAGCCTAGTTGTTTGTTTTATGCAGTGCAGAGTATTAGTATCGAAAATTAGATAGCTTCGAACGGTTCTTGGCTGTCACGAGGAAGAGTCGCGCGCGAACTTGTGACGTAACTTTTGCTATCATTTTTGTGAAATTAAAGTTGTGATTTAAAAATGGATGATTTAGATTCGGAAATTTCTGAAATTGAAACCGGCGAAGCGGAAAATTGTACCGTTAGTTTCGTTAGCAAACAGAAACGCACTCCCGCTAGAGCGTTCGAGAATGATATCGGTTCCGATTTGAATGTTTTTGAATGCAGCAAAGCAATAGCGGAAAAAAGTTTATCACGAGTCAAAGAGAAGCAGGAAAATTTTTGTTTTAAAAGTATTGCTGATATAGTCAAACTATTACCTTATGTAAAAAAATTCAAAAAGGTAATGTAACTTTGTTAACTCACAACTTCAATGGTAAAAATCAACAATAATAAATAGCTTTTGCTACAGCGTATTCACTGATAATCATGACCGACAGATAAACAGACCAAGACTGCACCCTGCTTCACAGGACATAACACGGCACCTCATGGGTTAATAGCCAGGCTGTAATTACAACACTATAATTGAAGTTTCTATCGTAATCTTTGTTACCAGTCGCTCTTGTCGTGCTATCGTAAATTTTCGCTTTCAATCAACTAGCCATTTAATTGATTTCTACGCGTGAACTCTGTGCGCGTATGTGTGTAGAAATACTGTCACCCATACTCAGTTCCGATTTCCGCAAGTTTCAAATGTTTATAATGTTGTCGGAACTTAGTTTTATTGAAACCTATTATTATTGAAGCTTTGAGTTAAAGTGGCTTTCTGACCCATCGAAAAAATATGTTTTCTATACTGGAGATATGTTAAAATAGATCAATCGAATCAAGTCAGAGCTCTAAACAAAAATTTATATTCTACTACTTACTTACTTTACTTTTATGGCGACAGATCATTAAGATCCTATGCCGAATCCAGAATACGTCGGCATCCTCGTCGACAGCACACATCCAGCGCGTGCGCGGTCTGCCTCGAAGTCGTCGGCCTCTATCCGGTTCTCTACTAAATATTATCTTTGCCGGTCGCTCATCCACCATCCGTGCTACATGGCCAGCCCACTGTAACCTGCCGTGTTTCATCAGCTTGACAATATCAGCGTGTTTGTATACTGCGTACAGCTCGTGATTCATGCGCCTGCGCCACACCCCGTTCTCCAATTTGCCTCCGAGTATTGATCGCAGGATTCTACGCTCGAAGACCCCAAGCGCTCGTTGATTGGCCTCCTTCCACGTCCACGATTCATGTCCGTAGAGCGCCACCGGGAGGATCAGAGTCCTATACAGCGCAAATTTCGTACGGATCTGTAGGCTACGGGACCTAAGCTGGCTACGCAATCCGTAATAAGCCCTATTCGCCGCCGCAATCCGCCTCTTAACCTCGCGGCTCACCTCGTTGTCACATGTCACGAGAGTACCAAGATAAATAAATTCGTCGACCACTTCGAAAGTATCCCCATCCATCTCCACCGCAGCACCAACACCCGTAGAACTACCACGCTTTCTGCCAGCCACCATGTACTTCGTTTTGGCAGTGTTTATGGTGAGTCCAATTCTCACAGCTTCCCTTTTGAGAGCCGTAAAGGCCTCCTCAACTGCTCTACGGTTAACACCAATTATATCAATGTCGTCCGCAGAGCCCACCAGCATGTGAGACTTAGTGATGATGGTGCCGCTCCTCTGCACACCTGCCCTTCGTATCGCACCTTCCAAAGCTATGTTGAACAGCAAGTTCGAAAGCCCGTCCCCTTGCTTCAGACCATCTAACGTCACAAACGCGTCCGAAATTTCGCCCGCTGTCCTGACGCATGATGTGAAACCGTCGAGCGTCGCACGTATCAGTTTAATCAGTTTAGTTGGGAAACCATGTTCTAGCATCATTTGCCACAGCTCATTGCGTTTCACTGTACGTACGCCGCTCGAAAGTCTATAAACAGATGATGTGTCTGCAGGTTGTGTTCTCGAAACTTGTCGAGGATCTGTCTCAAGGTGAACATCTGGTCCGTTGTAGATCGCCCCACTCGAAAACCGCATTGGTATTCTCCAACAAAGGCTTCCTGCAACGGCCTCAGTCGCTGGAACAGGATACGGGAGAGAATTTTGTAAGCGGAATTGAGGAGGGTTATGCCTCGATAATTACTACTCTCGAGTCTATGTCCCTTCTTGTAGATAGGGCATATGAGTCCTTCCAACCAGTCCGTAGGTAGTTGTTCCTCAGACCATACCCTTAGGATAATCTGGTGAATTGCACTACACAGCCGCTCGCTCCCAACTTTGAAAAGTTCGGCCGGTAAGCCGTCCTTCCCAGCGGCTTTGTTGGTTTTTAGCTCTTTGCAAGCATTCTTCACCTCGTCCAATGTTGGTGGGTCCACAGCTTGTCCGCCCTCCCCAACTTCTATCCTGTTCCCCTCGACGACTCTCCTCCCTTCCTCGCCGTTCAACACCACTTCGAAATGTTGCTTCCAACGCCTGGCCACCTGCGATTTATCGGTAATCAGGTTCCCCTCCCTGTCATTGCACATGGCAGGTACTGGCACGGTCCGGTTCCTGATTCCGTTGATCGTTCTATAGAAGCTCCTCGTGTCGTGCCTGGTGAAGCAATTCTCCGCCTCCGCGAGGACGCGATCGTAGTGCTCACGTTTCTTACGGCGATGAAGCCTCTTTTCGGCAGCTCTTGCCTCCCGGTATTTCTCCCGCATCTGACGCGTTACACGATTAGCTGCTACTAACGTGTTGGCGTAGGCTCGATTCTTCTCCTCCGTCACCTCTAGGCACTCAGCATCGAACCACCCACTACGCGTGGTTCCCGCTTTCATGCCTATCACCTCTCGCGCTGTTTCGCTGACCGCATCATGGATGTGCTTCCACTGCTCGTTCAGCTCCACTTAAGCTGGTTCACCGATCCGTCTATCAACTTTCCGAGTATACTCTGCAGCAACTCCTTCCGCTGATAACCTCTGGACGTTCAGATGTATCTTCCTCGCCGATCTCGATTTAAATACATTGGACAACCGGGCGCGAATCTTGCCTACCACGAGATAGTGATCCGAGTCGATGTTTGGCCCTCGAAAGGACCGCACATCTATGACGTCTGAAAAGTGCCGGCCGTCGATCAGCATGTGGTCGATCTGGGAGCAGGCCTCTCCATTGGGGTGTTTCCAGGTGTGCTTCCGAATGTTCAGACGTGCAATATGGGTACTACAGATGGCCATTCCCCTGGCCGCGGCGAAGTTCACTAATCTCAAGCCGTTGTCGTTGGTGGTAAAGTGAAGGCTTTCCCTACCAATAACGGGACGAAAGAACTCCTCTCGTCCGACTTGTGCGTTCGTATCTCCGATGACGATCTTTATATCGTGCTGTGGGCACTCTCCATACGTTTTCTCGAGGAGCTCATAGAACTCCTCCTTTACGTCATCGGATTTATCGTTTGACGGCGCGTACACGTTGATAAGGCTGTAATTGAAGAATCTGCCCTTGATCCTCAATACGCATAGACGGTCATTAATAGGCCTCCACCTAATAACAAGCTTCATTTGGTTTCCAAGTAGTACGAAACCGACGCCCCGTTCCGCTCTATCGCCGCCACTGTAGTAGATGTAATACTTGAAAGAAGTGCCCGCGGTCGGATCGACCGCCCGAAATTCACGTTCCCCGGTTTTAGGCCAACGCACCTCTTGTATGGCTGCTACCTCCACTTTTGCCTTCCGTAGCTCTCTGGCCAAGATACCCGCGCGTGCCGGTTCGAGCAGAGTCCTAACATTCCAAGTACCAAGTTTCCAATCGTTGTCCTTTTTCGTTTGCCTAGGTCTATACCGATTGTTCCGATTCGTATCATTCTCTGCTATGGACCACACTGGGGTCTATTTTATGCCAACTAGTACGGGTGTACTGCTGGTACGCATTGCCCAGCCGTTTACCAACCTTATTATATTCTACTAATTATGATAAATCGATGAATGAAAAACCGGTTAAATTGCACCATTAATCAACGTTGAAGAAAAATCACTATTTATTCCATTCGGACTGTGTATTACTCTGCAATTATTATCGATATGCAGCCAAGAAGTGCGAATAATGGTATATATGTCTTTCCTACCAATGGAATCTTTTATATGGGATATATTTTTGGCAATAAAGTGCGTGGAAATATTTCGGATCGATCATATTTTTGATCATTATCGATCTTTTTAGAGTAGAAAAAGTGCCGATGTAGAGTAGGACTTTCTTCTGGGGTGAAGTTTTCGTAATTTTAGGAATCAGTAACACAGTTCTGTGCGTGCTGTACCAAGTTTACTATGGACACAACTTGGGTTTAGTTTCTGCAGAATGTACTCCGATAAACTGCGGTAAGACGTAGTCCTGCATCAAAAATCACAAAATTCAATTCCAACCCTTAAAACAATTCCTGCTTTTGTGTCATTTAAGCGAATTCCGATAAGTACGACGGCGGCGATAACATTTAAACCGGTGCCTTACCTTACTTTTTGCAGCGGGCGACAGATCCAATTGATTTCGATTCCAGTCAGCAGTTTAGTCGGAAGCTTTAGTCAGCTTGGTTGGCGAGATTACGAGGTGTGATGTTAGCTCTCCCTTTTTATGTGAGACTAGCCGCGAACAGACGTTAGAACGCGATAAAGTATCGAAGAACTAAATTAAATTCGCACTTCAGTACTAAATGACACATTAGTGCGAGTTTTTTTTGCTTCGTTTCATTGCGTGACTCGATTCAGAACGATGTAGACGTAAACGCGTAAATGTGTGTTCAAAGATAAGATCGAAGAGAAAAATCATCAAGTGTCTTAAAATGAGTTTAGAAGAACATTCTACCAATCAGGAGGAAATCACCGAAGTTCTAAAATGTGTGACGTCTGCAGTAACAAAATTTCTCCCCTCCATTCATAAATTTCAACATGTAAGTTTTGCAAGCAGAATAATCATATGCAACAACAATTACCTTAATTGACGGTATGATTTATGATTCTTCAAATACACATTTTTCGCAGTAATTCGATTGCTTCTACAGTGATTTGTTCGATAAGAAGTCACAATAAAACGAAATTATTAATGAAACAACAAAAAGTCGGCACGCATTGATGATAACAATTGTTCAGTATCGCACTTGCCACTTCGCTTTTTTGAGGTGTGCCAGAGTCGCTGTTCAAACCCAAATGTGTTCACACCTTTTCCCTTGATGTGTTAACAAATGACACGTCATTAATACAAACTACATTCGGAAACTACCATTATTACCGCGTACGAAAAACCATCATTAATTTTATAGTGAATGTTTGCTGCAATACGTACATTTCAAAGGTCGAATTTAACGGTTATCTTATGAACTAAACCTTTTTTACTTAAAAAAACACGCGACCCTCTTATCAGTTTGTAGGAATATGGCATAGCCGGAAATACAGTGTTAGAAATATATAAAAAAAAACGTTGGATACAAACTCGTTTAATCGTATTGGAATGCTATTTTGTGATTTATTTGGAGAATTAGATCTTGTTCAGCTGTTAAATAGTTTAGTACCCTCTTCTGAGCCTTTGACCCTCAGTAAAGGTCAAAAATAGTTCTTAATAATTGAAACTTTTCGATTGTTACCAACTGAAACAAATCTGATCATGGTGTCATTTTTTCATTCACAACACTAAGCGTGGTTCTGTTATCGGTAAACATCTTCCATTACTCGTCAATGGAGGTGAATATTTTTACGGCTGGGTATTTGTTTACGAGCTCGACATGAATCCCCCTAATGAGTTTGACCGGTAGCGTTTCCTGTGGTAAAAATTAACACGATACGATTTAACATCGGTATCGGCCACTCGGATTAACATGTCTGCTGTTCAGAATCAATTAATTAAGTCATAATCCACCAAACAATGGTGATCGGAAAAATTTTGTCAATGAAATTTCAATTTCAATTTTGAACTGTCGGTTGTAAGTCTGCTATCGCTATCGTGAATTTCTGCTCCTCAGTATTCATGACAGCGTTTTCACCTCCACAATTCCAGTCATGACTGAGCTTTTGGATTGTTTGGAATACAAAAATACAAGGATCTTTCAATCAAACGGATTTAGTGAACAGCTCAAGTTACATACGTCCAAAATCAAGTTCAAGGATCTGCGGGGTGCAGAGAATACGGTACAGCAGTCTCGCCATTGATTTGACCTACACCACACACCCTTGTGTTCGAATCGAAAACCAATCACCGTTGCAAGTATCCCGCGTGTGTATCACTTCAAACAGCGGAAAGACCTCAGCGGGAGGTTCTGTACTGCCATAATGGAGGGTTCATGTTCAGGGCGAAAGCTTTTACTCCTTCCTACAGAAGATTTCAGCAAGGAAAAAAATTCCAACCTCACTCAAGCATTTCCAGCTTGAGACGGTACCCGGTCAGTGTTCACTCTTCAGCTAGTGTCGGTTCGGTAATGACAAGTTCCTCGGTCGTGGAATCTCTGGTCCAGCGAGTGGTCGAACGGAATTTGGTGTATGTGAGTCCGGAAGTTTTTGATCGAGAACCGAGTGTGAAAGCTGCTACCAACGGTGCCGGGTCCGTAGTGTATCAATATGGGATGTACGATCGGAGCTATGGTCGATACTGCCAGGAGAATCCACTGGAGGCTCATTATTACAGGAACTATAACTACCGGTGTCCGGTGCATGCGAGATATTTGCCGCAGATTCCGCTGAAGCAATACTATACGACGGACGGGGAGTACATCTATCGAGTACTGTGCGGGTTTTGTTATAGTTTTCAATCATTTTTTCTGATTACTAATCAAAGTTTGTTTTTCAGTGTATATGAATTAGAAGTTGGGTTATAAATCTTATGTTCATTGACGACCATATTAAATTTTGGTAGCAAAATCATTTTTGAATCGAACCTTGATATTTGGAATATTCTCTTTAATATGAGTTTTTCAACTGATGATGGTCTTAGTACTAAATAAAACTCGTAATATTATCGACTCAGAGTTTTTCACCAATACACTGGGACACGGTTATATGGGAACAAAGTGATGGTGTTATTTACTCGCTCAAATTCACTTTTCATATTTTGTATAGGTCCCGTGATAACTATGTGTTCAGATCGATCGGTAAATCCATACCTTGTATGAAAAGTTCTACTTTTCCAACACTTCTCTGGAGTTCATTTTGAAGTAAACTTTTTCGACACGCATCGTAGCTGCTTACGGTCTTCAGAACGGTTTTCCCATCATGTAAAGAGGGCCTCACAAACAAATTTGCCCCGGGCCCCCCACCGTCTAAATCCGGCCCTGGGTACCGTTAACTGATAATTTAGCTAAGCTCAACGCTCATCCGCCAACTCAATATTCGCTAAATGCTAAACGCTAAACCCTTATTAGCGGAACTTTCACTAATCGCTAACTTATGAATTAGTAGATTGTGATAAGGTTACATGTATTGCTCATAAAAACAAACAAAAATAATAACTTTGTAGTTCTATTTACAAGAGGTTAAAAAAACAATAAACTCTTGAGAGTTTTTTAATAAAAACAAAGAACAGCAAAAGTGATTCTTCTTGTAAGTGAAATATACACAACCCGCAATAAGTTGAAAGTTTGAATATCGTAGCACCCTCCAAACAGCTTGGCATCACCTGAAATAAGCAGATATCTAGACCTACAAAGTTGTGAACCCTTGCCAACTTGTTCAGATAGTCTAGAAACTGAAGGGTTCACGGGATAAATTTAGTTCAAAACACGCGAAACTACATCCTTGCTAGAGCCACGCAACTGTATAACAACCGATGTTCGAAATACTCAATCCTATATGCACATAAACTAGATGCTCTTGACCTCTTGAACGACTTTGCGGAAGATCTCAACTCTCTAGGTAGTGAGATTCTTAAGACGAATCAAACTCAAAATACTCGCAACTATATGCACATCAGCGTTATGTAGCTATTGAATTTTGAAACAAACTTGATACACCGGTTGTTAAAAGCCCTTGACCTCCTGAAAAACTTTGCTTAGGACGGCAACTTTCTAAATGGTCAGATTCACGAGATAAATTAAGTTCTAAATACTCAAAACTACTTGCAGTTTAGCGCCGTGTTCCGATCAGATTTCGAACCATCCTGTCCCTCACTCACAAACCCTTGACCTTCTAAACAACTTTGATGAAGACTACACTCTCTGGGTGGTCGAAATGACGCGATGGAGTCACATAAATCCACCCTTTTTGGGTGATGCTAAACTTTTCGATGCACCAAAAATTTGATTTGAACTGCACTGCAACTTTCAGAAGTTTTTGTCTTGTTAAATATTTAATCCAGATAACCTCGAGCGTGTTTTCCAGAATTTTCCTTGTACAATAACTCGAAATTCCATTTTATGGTTAAAAAACTGACTTGCACTTGAGTCATAAAAGAGCGGAATCTTAGACAATTAAGACAATCGAACGTTCATCATTTGAAACAATTTGTTTACTCCATCAGCAACTCATAGTTTTTCAAAATAGTTTTTTTGTCGCTTCTCTACATTTGATAAAATATTCCAAATTCAAATTGCTAGAAGAAGAACTTCGATAAAAGGTACCCTCTTCATAACGTACCATCGATATAGCGTCACTCGATATAAGGTACATTTTACCTCGATATAAGGTATGTACATATTTTTATTATGTTACAAAAGCTCCAGAGTTGGTATTGAAACTTTTATAAACAACCTCTCAGTATACTACTGATGGTTTAGGGAGTGCCCATAAAGCACGTTACATTTAGCGGAGTTTGAAAAATCGTGTAATTTTGTTTTATTTTCGCTTATTTTACGTCCGTATAGTTGCGGGTTATTCATACAAACAATTGTTCCGAAGAAATGTGAGTATTCCTCAGCCTCAGCAGCGAGCGCTGTAGGTACTCCCTGAATAACAGCCTCAGACTCGGCTTACTAGGGAAATTTCGCGGGTCCAGGAAAATACTTGTCTGAGTCACTATGCGTATACACTCTTTATTTCCAGCTTTCGACCCCCACTTCCTTAACTCTAGCTAACCTTCTAATAACTTTTTTTTTCTCCGGGGCCCCGTTTCAAATCCTGCGCACTTTCCTCCTCCTCGTTGCTTGTTTAATCCAAAACAGCGGGGTTCTGGGGAATATGCGTTGCTTTTTATCCTGATTGGCTAACTGGTGACGAGGCAATTGTTAAGGGACAAGGAGAGTGCCTTACCTGCTGTTCACTATAGCCACACACTTTTGTACTGTCTCCTTAGAGTCGCTTGTCTTCTTGCTTTCAAATTTTCCACAGGTCGTGACCGTTCAATTCGGAATCTGGTTACTAAGTGAGTGTAGTGGCTACAACAGGTCATTCCTACTTGTCCTAAGACATTGGCCTCGTCTAAATTCTCGCGCCAATAATCGTAGCCGCGCTTTTTCTCCATCTGTCATCTATATTTTCGGTGCTGGGTGCTGGTGTCCGATACGATGTGTGGCGGGCTGCGTGCTTTAGGGTACAGTGGTCTAACTTTGGCCTGTCTGTGCAGGTGCGTTGGGGGTGTGAGAGCAACCCACGACAAACCCTTCCAGTAGGTATTGCATTGCATTTCCTATGCCAGTGATTCATAACTACCAGCAATCCCTACTACCTTTACTGCTTAGCTAGCAATGCTTACAGATACTATTAAGCTAGAATGAAGATGAAAGGTGCTATGAAATTAAGTTCCACTTTTTGCCTTATTGGACCACTGTGCACTGTTGTTGTGCCAATTACCGACGTCCGGAGAGGCCACTTCACCAAGGACCCTAACTTACAACCCGTTGATTGATGAGCCGGCTTCGCTTTTCCCCTTACCAAAGGCTTCGCGAATGCATGATCCCAGAGATTTTTCGCCTCAGAAAATCTCCCGGTGTCGGCTAGGATTAAATCTAGACCAGTTGGGTAGGTTGTGACTGGATCAAAAAGAACATTGAATAGTTTTAATAGCTTTCCGGTTGTTACTTTTTTCAATATGTTAAATATAAGATAATTTGTTAGAGAACATTTATTATCAAGTATTTTAGTATTATTGCATTTTATTTTTTAACTGAAAAAAAATGAAATTTTATAGATAATTATCAATTCCTGTGAATTTTGGTGCCCCTAAAGTAAAGCAAAGCCTTGGTGCTACATTCCGTATCGGAACTCGACCTTCTGTTTGTTACACACAGACTTCGCAGCCAACTGTTGAGAGTACAGGACAATTGCGGGGCCAGCGCTACGATCCTACTGACACTAACAGTCTCTCCTGAACCGAGACTCGAACCTACGACGACTGGCTCGTTAGGCCAGCATCGTATCTCGAGACCAGCTGGGAGAATATTTTGGTGCCCCTAGTCAATGTAAAACTGTGTCGAAAATCCCCAGAGTAATCTCTCGCCGGGTTCGTCGCTTCTACGTTTACTTACCTACGAAAAAACTGAGGTTTCTGACAAAGTTATCTTTGCTAGGAGGCTGCTATCCTCCAGTCGCCTCTTATACCTATTATGCGGGAATCCTCGTTGACAGCAAACATCCAACGAAAACGGAGTTTACTTTGAAGTCGACGGCCTTTATCGGAATTCCTGCTAAACATAGTTTTCGCTAATCGTTTCTTCGGTATTCTAGCTCCATGCCCAGTCCACTCTGACCTGTCGTATTTTATCCGCTTGATTATATCACCCAATTTGTATTCCGGTATCTTGCATACCATGGTTCTTGCATCTGCGCCAGAAACCATTTTCCAGTTAGCCACCAAAAATTGTCCGCAAGATTCTACGCTTAAATACGCCAAGAGCTCGCCGGTTAGTCCGTGCTTCATGGCCATCGTAGGAATCAGTGTTTAATAGACTGCTAGTTTTGTATAGATTTGCAGGCTGGGAGACCTCTGCTGGTTACGCAATCGAAGGCCCTGTTTGCGGCCGCTATCTGCCTCTTTATCTTACGGCTAACCTCATTGTCGCACGTCACCACCTGTACCCAGGTAAATGAATTCGTCGACTACTCTAAATGATTCCCCATCTATCACCACCGTAACCCCAACATCCGACGGGTTACTGCGCTTTCTATCAGCCACCATGTACTTCATTTTGGCAGAGTTTATGAAAAGCCCAATTAAGGTTCTCTGCACGTCAGTTTTCCGTATAGCACTTTCTAATGCGATGTTGAACAGTAACCGGCTACCCTAACGCTTGATGTGGAACCATCCAGGGTAGTACGAACTAGTCAAGTATTTCGGTTCCTGATTCCGCTATTCTTTCTGTAGAAGCTCCTTGCATTGTGTCTGGAGAAGCACGGAGGGCTGCTTCTCCAGACACGATGCAAGGAGCTTCTACAGAAAGAATAGTGGAATCAGGAACCGAAATACTTGAGCGGCTCAGGCTGTTTGATATCTCCCTACGCTCTGACGTATCGCAACCGTAGTCAACATGTGACATATTTTGCGGTTTCATTCGTTGAACATGGTTATAGCAGCTATACCCAGAACCTTTACGCTGTGTTCCTGATCGTACCATGGATATGTCTTCACTGTTCGTTCAGGTCCCCTTCAACTTGCTCATCGATCCGCCACTCTTCCATTTGATAACCGCTGGATGTTCAACCGTATCTTTTTCTTTGTCCTTCATTTCAATACGTTGAACAAACAAGCGCGTATAATGAACACCGTGAAATAGTGGTCCGAGTCAACGTTTTGGCGTTTTTAACGACCTTACGTCTGTAACGTCTGTTAAGTGCCGACAATCGATCAGAACATAGTCGATCTGAGAGCAAGCCACCCCATTCGGGTGCATTCAGGTGTGCTTACGGATATTCCGGCGTGCCAAATAAGTGCTATAGATAGTTATACCTCTGGTTACAGCGAAGTTTATAAGCCTCAGGCCATTATCAATCGTAGTAGAGTAGAAGCTTTCTCTACTAATTACGGGACGGAAGAAGTCTTCCTGTCCGACCTGCGCATTTGCATCTCCGATGACGATCTTGATGTCATGTTCTGGGCACTCACTGTACTTCTTTTCAAAAAGATCATAGAACCCCTCCTTCTCGTCATCGGGTTTATCATTAGTCCATACACATTGATTAGGCTGAATTTGAATTATTTGCCATCAATCCCACACTTCATCTGTTTCCCAATTAGCACGAAACCGACTCCTCTTTCTTCATTCACGCCGCCACTGTAGTAGATGAGGTACTTAAATGAAGTGTCCGCAATAGGATCTACAATTCCCCGGAATCCACGTTCTTCCGTATTCGGTCATTGCACCTCCTGGATAGCTGCGACTTCCACATTCAGCTTTCTAGCCGAGATACATGTGAAAACCGATTAGAGTAGAGTTCATGCATTCCAAGTGCCGAGTTTCCAATAATCGTTGTCCTTTTTCGATCGCCTAGGTCCATGTTTGTAGTAATTCATATTCGGTATTAGCATTGGCCGATACCTTCGGTATCGATACCGCGAGGCCTGAATATCGGTATTTTTTATCGATACAACTGACGTTGATATTAAGGCGGATCGATAAATTCGCCCCGATATTTTTCGATACTGAAGGGAAACTATAAAATTGGAGAATTTACGGATACGACCAATTGCCTGAATGTCTTAAACAAACAGCGCAGAAATTCGACTCTTTTTGTAAAAGACATTAATAGATTGCATATACCCGCGCACTTCTAAGATGGTTTTCCTGCCTCTTGCGAGAAAAATTGTTTCGCAAGTGACAATACTGTTTATGCAGAGCAAAATCGGAATCGCCGCGTCACTCACCTGACAAGTATTTTGTGGTGAATGACTTAGTATTTCAATAATTATACAGCAGTCTTTTTATGGGAAGCAAGCCATGACCGAAATCGGACGCAAAAATTTTTCGCTCGCATGTTATATCGGAAGAAAAATTGTTTAATTTAGTTGTTGCATGTTCGTTATAGATGTTATCGCGGAGTGAGTTTATTTTCTAAATTTAAAATTGTTTTTTCTTAGAAAAGTTCGCGGATGGTTGTGCGAGGCCGTGATCAAGATTGGCCAGCTGGTTCCTGCTTTGAAATCATCACATTGTTTGGTGATTTTCGGTTATTTTACACCTAAAGATATGTTAAACATATATACAGGTGTTCTATTGAAATGTGCTGAGTGCGAAAAGTGTGAAGTTCCACAAAAAAAGTGAATTTAATTGTGAAAATTGAATATAATTGCGTTGCTTTTTAGATTCACCAAAATGTTTATTTTTTCTTGTTTTTTTTCTATCGCTGTCTTGGCGACGGTTTGAAAGTGTGGAGTGTGTGGTGTTATTACATACAATAAGGAGAGTGTTTTTGGAGCAGCTGCTCCACATAGTTTTATAGTGATTGAATGCTCATTAGGGATTTATTCATTGGCATAGTGCAAACTATATTTGGCTTGTATCTAATTAAACTTGAAGTGAAAATTTGCCAATAAGATCAAAACCATGCATCGCCGTTTACAGTGTTTATGTGCTATCTCTTTTCAACGAATGAAATGTTGTATGGATTAAACGAGTGTGTGAAGGCATACATGCATGTTGCCACTGTACTTCCATTTAAAGAAAAGTCCAAAAACGATGAAAACAACTAAAAAATGAAGCGATGAAAGCTAAGTATACGTTTTGTCTTGTCTGTATTGTAAAGTGATATTTTGATGCTTGTTTCTAGTTTTACTATATGTGAGAAAACAGATACAGAGAGATTTTGATTTCATCGTTGAAATTGTGTGCGCGGTATTTTTTTCCGCAGGGTTTCAGTAACAAGTTTTATTTTTGTCCACAAAGTGTTAGTGTGGTTTGTGGAGTTTGGAGTATGTGTTTCTCAGGAATCATATGCTTTGATTTTTTGATTGTTCTAGCTTTTGACCAGTTGTTTTACATAATTTGTTATATTTTTGACTAGTTCGGCACTTTGTCAATAAATTTAAAAATATATTCAGGCTTATATGTATATTTGCTTTTATTAAATTGTTGAGGCTTTGGATGCATGGAACATTGCCAGTTTTCATATTTATTAGGCGTATTAGGCGTACATTGTTAAGAGATAATCGACGTAAACGCCGAGTTCCTGCGCGTATGTGTCGGCCGGGGGGATTAAAGCGGTTGTTCGTAACGCTTCGGTGTAAACGCGTATTCAGCCCGGGCGAGTTTTGCTGATATATGGACTTCCGGCGTGTGGTGATTTCGCGAAGTGAACCCAGATATTTCATCATATCTTTCTCATCTTCATCAACGTTAAGTCGGAGACTGCTCGCGCGTTGCATCTAAATTATTACATCGGAAATCGAAGTAGATTTCGTTTAGTCGATAAATATCATTTCAACCCCCGCGTCGGTACCTTCCATGAGGTCGTATTATCTACAGATGGATCAACAACGCGCAATAGTTTTAGGTATAAAGAGCATCACCTTACGAGGAGATATACGGTAATTTTAAGTTGTATCGGTTTAGTCAAAAATCCTGTATCCTCGCGTACGTTTTATTGTTGCGGTGTTACATTGTCAAACTAAATAAGTTCGAATCACATTATGAATATCGTGGCGGATCTAATAAACTTGTAGACGCGGCACTTGTTCTGAAGAACCCGACATTAGCGCATCGTTTACCAAAACGAACCCTGCTGTATACCTTCCCCTTTATCCAACATCCCAGTGATTTCTCGTGGAAGTGCAGAGGTGTTCTCGGCTTCCAATAAAGCGAGTATCACGTCAACATATTCCTATACAAACTCCTTCTTTGACCTGCATTCGGATGCGGCCGGCGCTGGTATTGCCTAATATAAAGATTTAGGTCACCTGTTTTTACACATTGAGAATGCATGTTGGTCCCAAACATCATCTGTTGGTTCTTTGTGTAATTACAGCTGATCTGGCAATAACGGAGTAGCAACCGCGGGCGGTCAATCATGCTCATGCTCATGCTCAATTATACAGCAGTCTTTTTATGCGAGGGTTTTGTCTCAAATTTTTATGAAAACGCGTAAAAAATGACTAAATTGAGTAGAAAAGATAACTTAGAAAACCGTTCTAAAATGTTTTAGCTATGTTTAAATATAGGACTGATCAGTTTAAAAACCAAAATGCAACATTTTCACCAGAAACTGTGATTTTTTCGTAAAACAAATAACTCTAAACATAAAACGGAAGCTTAACTAAAATTATGGCAATGTCTTGTACCGTTTTGGAGCATTGCAGAATGTTTCTTGTTCTCTATTTAAAATATTCTTAACATTGTTGAACTGTATAAAGAAGATACAGTTTATAAATCATCTCCTCAACACTGCAGGGACTCTTAATATTTTTTTTTTGTAGAAAGGCGGACAATAAAGAATAAAACCCCACAACTTTTGTGCTGTCCGAAATTTCAAATCAGGCCGCAGACGTGCTTATGTTATTCCACTGATTTGTATGTGACATATAATTCCCAGCGTGATCCCATTAGGTCTATTGACCGCAGGGATACCAAATGTGCAGATTTGTCTACAAAACGCCGATTTTTTATTCTTATACTTGCGCAGACTTTCTCGAAATCTTTGCAGATTTCTGCAGACTTTTGTTTACGCAAACGCATTTTTTTTTTCAAATCACAGCCAGATTTTTTTTAAATTTCAAGCAGATTTTGTCAGTTTTCTGAACAGTTGCAAACTTTTTTAAAAAACATCTGCCATCTCTGACTGACCGTAATGTAGATAAAAAAATGCTGCTTTTCATAGACCTGTTTTACGTGGCGTGTAGAATATCGATACAGCTGATATCGATACTCCGGGTCCAATATCAACCAGGTATCGATACGACCGGACAAAAATCATCGATGCTCGAGTATCGATAACTTTGCAGATTTTGTCCAATGCTCTTCGGTATGCTACCTTCTAGCGCTGCAACATCTATCCTCGCGACGTCTTAGATAAAGCTGGCAAGGTACCGTGTTTCATGATTCAACCCAGTCCGGGTCAGACGCTGTTGTACACCGCCTCTGACATGGGTAGACAGCCTCGTACGACTCTCCTTCCTTATCCCCGATATCCGCTAAGGTTACTTGTATTCCAGTCGGCACCTCTTGGAGGGTGGGATAAGAGTTGCAGAACAAAGTTGGATGACCACAATAGGCTCTCAAGTGACACGTGTGCAGCTATTTACCAACAATTTTTACCAAAAAGGAACTGTGATTTAATCCCGCTGTACATGCCTGAGGTTGATTTGACTTTACAGCAGCATTTAAAACTTTAGATACGATTGATTGTTTCTATTCAAATGTCTGTTAGCCATGTTTGTCGTCCTCCAAGCCACAACCACAGGATTCAACACGATGCAACGTATTATGCTGTTGCGTGGCTGAGAGTACTACACTCTATCGGTTCGCCTCCACTGGTTACCAAAGGGATATTCATTCCTCGTGCACTCTTATTATATATGGAACAAAATGTCATTACGTAACGTCATGAAACTAAAAGGATGATATAATTTGCAAAAGCGTGGTAATTCTTACAACATAGATATAAAATTAATATCATACCACAAACTTTACCTTTTAGCACTTTACCTGTCGATCGAAACTTGGTATTCGAAATGCAGTAAGATACTGACAGCAAGATTAAGCATTTGAAGAGGGCACATTTTCGTCACACTTCTATAGCATGATATAGCATATAGCCCGAATTTAAGGGGCTCGTCCTTCCGATTCGAGGGGCCCCCTCTTCTGGACCTAAATAACGAAAATATTTGCCTCGGGCCCTCAGCACCTAAATTCAGCCCTGGTCTCACGTAAAAATGACCAACATAGCTCAGAGGACACTGTTTAAGTAAAATTGCAATTTATGATTTTTTTAACGTTTTTCCAAAAAATACATTTTATTTCCTGCACTTTTTCTATTAACATCAAGTTTTCAACCCAAACCGTAGCAATTTTAAGCTTCTTAACAAAGGTTGGTTGAATGCTTTAGTCAAATGTTTATAAGAATTTCGAAAAAAAAATCCAATAATAAAACGATAAACAAGGTTGAAGATTGACAAATGCATAGATCTAGAGAAACGTGTCTTCCCACACTGAAAAACATGCCCATTATTTTCAACATTAACAAGCAACCAAAAATAAGCTGCTTAGTTTCCTGATAAATTGTACAGATTAAAGAGGCCTTGTCAAACTAAGTTTTTCTTAGTTATCCGTCCCTCTCTATATAATTTCTCATTTTTAATGTGAGTTTGGTCAATTGATGCGTATTTTCGTGCAAATTTAATAAAAAAGAGACTATTGATTCAGTTAGGATTTTCAGTTATCGAACCTGAATTTGAGCTTAACCTTGAACAAAAGCACATTTCGTAGTTGCTCCTCCATAAAGGATTTGAGCTAGTGAAGTTGCACTAAGAACCACCGTAAGATGGTTAATTTGGGAATAATTTACCATTTTCAATATACAGCAATTCAGTAGCTTTGTGAATATCGATTACGGCGCTGGCTACGTCCTTACGGTCGGTTAGCGACGATAAGAAGAATGCATTACAATCGTTGTTGTCAGAAGCTGAGTTTATATCTGCATCTTAACGACTATAACGAAAAGGAAGGTTACTTTTCTCACCAAGTCACCCTTTTCTTTACCCGCCTTATATAGACTCTACTGCTCTTCTTCACAGAGCCTCGTTAGTTACCATGTCAAGTATCAGCAATTATAACTGCCTGGAGAGGTATTCATTCACCTGTGTGTGATTTTTCTGGAGTTTATCGTTAGTGGAGGTAGATGAGAGGGCCTGAGAATAAATCTATACGTATCCGAACTCTGTAACCTTGAGGCTACGAGCTCCACTATTTCAGTTTTCGAATCTGAATTACGAAGTGGCAGATAAATTCAAACTCCTCATTTTTTTGAAAATTTCACAACATATTGATTTCAGTATGAAACAACAAAAGCGATCATTCACCTTTCAATTTTCTCCTCTTCCTTCTTCACAGCTTGGCGAAAAGGGCAGCGGCTTCCGAACCCGTACAGACGTCCAGGACTACTATGTTCTACGCAGCCAGTGTCTCGAAAATGGATCCCTCTTCGAGGATCCGGAATTCCTAGCGACATCCTCCTCGCTGATGTACTCTCGCCGTCCAGATCGACACTATGAGTGGCTCCGTCCGCACGAGATCAGCGACAGTCCGGAGTTCTTCGTGGAAGGTTTCTCCCGCTTCGATGTGCAGCAAGGTGAACTGGGCGATTGCTGGCTGTTGGCTGCCTGTGCCAATCTGGCTCAGGATCAGAAACTGTTCCTGCGAGTAGTACCGGAGGATAACAGCTTCGAAGAAGATTACGCTGGTATCTTTCATTTCCGCTTCTGGCAGTACGGACGATGGGTCGATGTGGTAATCGATGACCGATTGCCGACTTACCGTGGCGAGCTGATCTATATGAGATCGTGGGAGAAGAATGAATTCTGGAGTGCCTTGCTGGAGAAAGCGTATGCGAAGCTGCACGGGTCGTATGAAGCATTGAAGGGTGGCACCACCTGTGAAGCAATGGAGGACTTCACTGGAGGTGTTACAGAAATGTATGATCTGAAGGATCAGACGCCACCGAATCTCTTCCAGATTATGGAGAAGGGATTCAATCGCAACTCGATGTTTGCCTGTAGTATTGAGGTGAGTTGCTTTTTGAAATTTTACCCTCGCAAGTTGTAATTTTAAATTTTGTGTATTTTATTTACAGCCTGATCCTAACGTAACGGAAGCCGAAACTCCAGAAGGCTTGATTCGAGGTCATGCCTATTCTATAACCAAGATCCAGCTGGTTGATATTGTAACTCCATCTACCTCTGGTAAAATCCCGCTTATCCGTCTCCGTAACCCGTGGGGAAATGAAGCCGAATGGAACGGCGCTTGGAGTGATCAATCTCCGGAATGGCGGTTCATTCCGGACGAACAAAAGGAAGAGCTTGGCCTTAGTTTCGATGTAGATGGAGAATTTTGGATGTCGTACCGAGATTTTATTCGATACTACGACCGTATTGAGATCTGTAATTTGAGTCCCGATTCGCTTAGCGAGGAACAAGCAAACCGGGGTAAACGGCGGTGGGAAATGTCCACGTTTGAAGGCGAATGGGCCATGGGAAGTACTGCTGGAGGATGTCGTAACTACTTGCAAACCTTCTGGCACAATCCCCAGTATGTCGTTCATCTGGAAGACCCGGATGAGGATGATGATGAAGGCAAGTGTACAGTTATTATCGCCTTGATGCAAAAGAATCGACGGTCACGACGAAACATGGGCGTGGATTGTCTAACGATTGGTTTCGCGGTGTACCGTGTTACCGAGCGGGATTTGGCCCAAAAACCGCTGAAAATGAATTTCTTTAAGTACAACGCGTCAGTGGCACGTTCGCCGGCCTTTATCAATTTGCGTGAGGTCAGCTGTCGCTTTAAGCTGCCACCGGGGTATTATCTGATTGTGCCGTCAACCTTCGAGCCTAACGAGGAGGGAGAATTTTTGATTCGTGTGTTCTCTGAAAACAAAAACTCAATGGAGGAAAACGACGAAGAGGTCGGCGTTGGCGACATCGACGATAGGGTGAGTGTCATTTGTCATTGTTCGTTTAATTTGTAAAGGAAATCTATGTAGATTGCTAATTCGGATGAATCAAACTCCAAATGCGGCTGTCACGATCATTTTTTTCTGCATATAACTTCATATATGGTGACGACTCATTATTTTATTTGGGCCTTTCCAAAGCTAGATCAAAATAACCACAAATAACTTCAAAAAACAGTTAACAACTACTTTTCAAAACTTGTTATGACTTAGAAGCCCCATTTGAACAATTTGTGGTTAATTTTTCAAGCTCAGTACAACATCCTTTACGACCAACAGCAAACACCTAATCGATTTTTGCTTGTCAGGCCAACCACGGTCGTGATGCTTATGGATACGTAAGTTTAGTTCGGTGCCCCTCTATGAATTTTTTTTCCTTGCATGATTTTCGATCCATGCTTCTTTCTCATCATTCATCTTACGCACAATTATTTGATCAATCGCTTTTCTCTACTTTTGCTCTAGATCGCACCAGAAGTTCCGGTCCCGTCGCAACCGTCTCCCCAGCGCCAGGCCATGGAACGTCTCTTCCTGGAGGTGGCCGGTGCTGACGGGGAGGTCGACTGGATGGAACTGAAGCGCATCCTGGACCACTCATTCCGTGATGGTGAGTATTGCAAATGACCTTATTTTTTATTTAATAATGGGAAGATTTGGTCTTTGGATCTTAAAATGCACCCAGATATTGCCGTGGGATGTTCGTACGTTACGTTACAATTTCTACTGATTTCTTGCACCTTTTAGTAAAGTTTCTTAACTGCTAGTTATTTTTTCAATTTTCCTTTCCCTATAGGGTAGAGTATTTTCAAATGGTTTTCTATGCTAGATATGGTTATTAGAACTGGTAGCGATGATTTTTATGTGATCTTCCGTCTTGAATGGAACAAGTTTGTTATGGAACACTGTAAAAAAACTAATCATGCCATAACATTTGTCATTGGAAATATTTTTGTATGGTCAAAATTAACTTCACTAATACTCTAACCTGCAAGGAAACAAATACATTAAGCGTGGCGGAATTAACTATTCGTCGTCCCCGTCAAGTTATGTTTAGTCCTGGTTCGATGTTCAGTTCGTTATTCGTCGCATTTTAATATAATTTAATTTATGTTACTCGTTCATCTTACTAGTTGAACTAGAATCTCATGTAAATTTCCCACTATCTTTCTCTTTTCCCATGCAAAATATGTTAATTTTATGATCGACAAAATCAATTTTTCTGAATTATTCTCAACCAAAAAAAAAACCACCGCACCTCATCCCACAAACCCACAAACTCCACGTCCTTAAAACATACAAACACAAATACGATCGCGAATCCCCACCACAACGACCGGCGCACGTGAGTATTGTTCGGAACAGATCTGCCCAAATCTTCGTCGGTGAACGGACTAAACAAAACGCACGCCAGCCAACAGAATGCGGCCAACTACGACGGGGGCGGTCAAGACGCGGGTGGTGGCCTTCTGGCCCAGCTATGTGGACTCCTGTGCAAGGATACACCCCTAGCGGAAGCGTTCGGGGCAACGAACGGGCCGGCCGATACCAACGGAAACATTCAGAGTGAAATTATTCCCATCCAACACGGTGAGAGATGTTTTGTGATTTTTTATGAAACAGTTTTTTTCGTTTTCAATTTCAGGTGTTTTTTTTCTGGGCTATGGGTTTTTTTTTGTAACGTTAATATTATGGAAGACGAGCTTAACTAGCGTTTGCTAGGATTTTAAAACAAGAAAATCAAAGTATGATTGAAAACAGTACTGGTTTGGTTTGCTTTATTCACATAATGAATTACTTCCTCTTGCTGAATAATAAGTCAAAATGATACAACTAATAGACTAAATATGCGTGTCTATGTTAGAATTTAGCTTTCGCATTTTTAAACTATAAAGTTTTTTGAGCTCACTACATTTTTTTTACTTGATTTTTTTAATTTTAATAATTTTTCATGTTTTCACAAATTTATTTCTATAATAACTATCTCTTTTTCGAATTCCAATTTTCGAATTATAGTTGTATCAACATGTATAAACTGTATCGAAATCTATATAAATCATGTACAGTATTTTACAGGTGTTTAAACCCATAAGAACCCTTGTTTCAGGATATCTTTCTAGTATCTTGTGATTTAATCCTGATGTAGCGTTTGGCTTGCTTATATTGCTTCACTACTATAGATTGCTTATACAATTTTTCACGCTTATAATTGTGTTGTTATGGAGGGTTAGGATAAGGTTATTTCTGTTTGTTATTGTTTTCGGTTGTTTATAGTTGATTTGAATGTTTGAAGAATCGTTCAAGTTATTTTAAACAAGATTTCTACGAATTATACACATCCGTTAAATTTAAATAACAAATTTGTTTGAGGTTGCCTTTTCAGGGGTTACTTTAACAAGATTTATGAAAAATATTTACAGTTTCAGACTACCAGTGTATGATGTAGCTATATATTCAAGTACAAGACTGATTTAAGGGGTTATATACCTTTTTGGTCGAGAAAAATGAGGGAAGTTTGAATCTATTTTTAAGTGCATAGCACCATTTTCATTGCATCAAAGGGGTATTTTTCTGAAAGTACAGTTTATCAACAACAACAAAATACGTTTGATTTTGAGATATACCAATTATTACTCGAGTAATGGCCTTTTCTCCCGAAACGCTATTTTTTTGCAGAGGCTTGCGGTGATCCTGATAGAGACTCAGTGGATCAACCGAAATAAAAAAACTCATATTATTTCATTAGTTTAGAAGTGTGCCGGGTCCTTTTTTTTTCTTCATCTATAATTTATTTGACACGGCACAAATACAATTTAATGTTTAACGGCGCCAATTATATCTGGTAGCTTACTTTCTAAAGTATCTTAATAACTAAAAGCAATTTTTTTATCCTCGCTGCCGACTACGAGCTGAAACTAAATCTAACTTGAAGCTAGAATGTTTTGCATTAAAAGCACTGATTTGTTGTTTGATGGCTTTCCATCGCCATAGGTAAGCAGCATATTGAATATGTTCCGCTGCTGGGCCAAGATATTACGGACTGGCATATTGGGTTGTCTCCCTCGGGACCTGAGAGTATCGTGCGGGTCTAGTTGCTGTTTCCGGATCCGGGGTCTTAACGTGTTCTTGTCGTTTGGTTGGATGTAGGCGGAAGGGAATAGGATTAAACTGGGGCGTGGATGGATTTCAGGAGAACGTATATAAGGGACATGTAGGATAGGTCACGGCTCGCCAAGACATCACGAACAGGAACAGCCGGCTGCCTACTTTCGGCCTGCAGGGAAGCTATTAATTTAGACCTGGCGTCAAGGTGTACAGGGCATGACCAAACCACATGCTCTATGTCGTGATAACCCTCACCACAGGCACAGATACCACTTCCCCGAGCCCAACACGACGGAGATGCGCGTCAAATCTATAGTGATTGGACATAAGCCGGGACATCACGCAAATGAAATCCCGACCTACATCCAACCCCTTGAACCACGGGTTCGTCGATACTTTGAGGATTTTGGAATGTAACCACCTTCCCAATTCCCCTCTGGTCCAAGCATTTTGCCAACTGATGATCGTATTCTGACGTACAAGTGCGAAAAATTCATTAAAAGCAATTGGTCTTTCATAAATATCACCGTTTGTTGCGCCCACCTTAGCCAAAGAGTCCGCTTTCTCATTGCCCGGTATCGAGCAGTGAGAAGGGACCCACGCTAAGGTAATCTGAAACGATTTTTCGGATAAAGCACTCAGATGTTCCCGTATTTTCCCCAGGAAATACGGAGAGTGCTTAACATCTTTCATCGATCGGAGAGCCTCAATGGAACTGAGACTGTCCGTAAAGATGAAATAATGGTCCGTGGGCATTTTTTCGATAATCCCTAGGGTGAACTTAATTGCAGCCAATTCTGCGACGTCAACAGAAGCAGGATTATCGAGCTCATGGGAGACGGTTAAATTGTTATTGAAAATACCGAAGCCAGTGGACCCATCAAGAAGTGATCCGTCAGTGTAGAACATATTGTTACAGTTGATGTTTCGATATTTATTGAAAAAAATTTTGGGGATCTGCTGCACGCGTAAATGATCCGGGATTCCACGAGTTTCTTCTATCATGGATGTATCGAAAAACACATTAGAATCAGAAGTATTTGATAAGTCGACACGATTTGGAATATTCGAAGAAGGGTTAATATTTTGGGACATGTGATGGAAATACAATGTCATAAAACGGGTTTGAGAATTAAGTTCGATTAACCTTTCAAAATGTTCAATCACGGGACGGTTCAAGACCTCACATTTGATAAGAATACGAGAAGACAGGCTCCAGAAGCGGTTTTTCAATGGTAGTACTAAGACCTCCAAACTCATCGTATGGGTCGACTGCATGCAACCTAAGGCGATACGCAAACAACGATATTGTATTCGCTCCAGTTTGATCAAATGTGTGTTTGCTGCGGAGCGGAAGCAGAAACACCCGTATTCAATAACAGACAATATCGTTGTTTGGTAAAGCCTTATAAGGTCTCCTGGATGGGCTCCCCACCATTGTCCGGTTTTTGTACGAAGAAAATTCACTCTTTGTTGACATGTTTTCATCAGATACCTCACGTGACAACCCCAGGTGCCTTTAGAGTCGAACCAGACACCAAGATATTTGTGTACCAAAACCTGAGAAATCGTTTTACCCATTAATTGTGTTTGAAGCTGAGCAGGTTCATGCTTCCTAGAAAAAACTACTATCTCAGTCTTCTCCGGAGAGAATTCGATACCTAGCTGTAAAGCCAAAGCAGACAAATTGTCCAAGGTATCTTGCAATGGTCCTTGCAAATCGGCAGCTTTGGCTCCTGTAACAAAGATTACACTGTCGTCTGCAAGTTGTCTTATCGTGCATGAATTTGCCAGACATTCGTCGATGTCATTTACATAAAAGTTGTAAAGAAGGGGGCTTAAACATGAGCCCTGGGGAAGACCCATGTAGCTAATGCGAAAAGTTGCTAAATCGCCGTGCGTAAAATGCATGTGCTTTTCGGACAACAAATTGTGCAAAAAAATGTTTAAAATTGGAGAAAATCCTTGTCGGTGAAGTTTACCCGAAAGAATGACAATAGAAACGGAATCAAAAGCCCCCTTAATGTCCAAGAACACAGACGCCATTTGTTCTTTGCGAGCATACGCCAGCTGAATATCTGTTGAAAGCAACGCAAGACAATCATTCGTCCCTTTGGCACGGCGGAAGCCAAATTGAGTATCCGATAGTAGGCCATTTGATTCGACCCAATGGTCTAAACGACGGAGTATCATTTTTTCCATAAATTTCCGGATACAGGATAGCATTGCAATCGGCCTATGAGAGTTGTGATCAGAAGCTGGTTTCCCTGGTTTTTGGATGGTGATCACCTTCACTTGCCTCCAATCCTGCGGTACAATGTTTTGCTCCAGGAACTTATTGAACAAGTTCAACAAGCGCCTCTTGGCATTGCCGGGTAGATTCTTCAACAAGTTGAATTTGATTCTATCTAACCCAGGCGCGTTATTGTTACAGGACAGGAGGGCAACTGAAAATTCTGCCATCGTAAAAGGTGATTCTATCGCGTCGTGGCCCGGAGACGCATCGCGAACAATATTTTGCTCAGGAACAGAGTCCGACATACTTTCCTGGCAAAATCAAATATCCACCTACTTGAAGACTCCTCGCTTTTGTTGACCGTTACGCGATTCCGCATTCTTCGGGCTGTGTTCCAAAGAGTGCTCATCGATGTCTCCCTCGACGTCTCGTTCACGAACCGACGCCAATATCCGCGTTTCTTTGCTTTAGCCAAGCTTTTAAGCTTGGTATCAAGCTCCGAATACCGTAAATAGTCGCCAGGCATACCTCCCTTCTGGTAGGCCAAAAACGCGTCGGATCTTTGCGTGTAGACATCGGAGCACTCTTGGTCCCACCACGGAGTGGGAGGCCGTTCTTTAATCGTTACGCCGGGATATTTCTTCGTTTGGGCTTGCAACGCGGCGTCGAGAATCAGGCCCGCGAGGAGGTTGTATTCTTCAAGTGGTGGATGATGTTGAATCGAATTGACCGCTTTTGAAATCATTTCCTCGTATAACTTCCAATCGACATTCCGTGTGAGGTCATACGGAATGTCAACTGGTCGCATGCGAGTTGACCCGTTATCTATCTTCCATCTATCTATCTATCTATCTTCTTCTATCTATATTTATCTATCCATTCTATATATATTATATATTTATATATTTTATTTATTTTATATTTATATAAAAGAGAAGTTTTGTATGTATGTATGTATGTATGTTCCAGCATAACTCTCGAAGGCCTGAACCGATTTCAACCAAACTTAGCATACGTGATCTTTGTACAAAGGAAGTGGTCATAGAAATATTGGATAGGGGAAGGGGTCATCCTTAAAGAAGAGGGGGTCAAAAGTAATGAATTTTCATACATAGAGGAAACCTTTCATTGAAATTCGATGATTTTCGGGCTCTTGGTCATGTTCGGAAACCGGAAGTTGATGTCCAGAGACCGGAACATGATGTTTGATGCCGTATTCAATCCAAGATGGCAACTTCCGGTTTCTGGGAAGCCGTTCAAAACTGTGGAAAACGCTCACAAACCCCCCAATGTTGGTAATTTCGGAGCAAAAATGACTCCTAAGAACCGGTTCTCGGTGTCTGACGATACTTTGAAACTTGGGTTGCCGACTTCTGGTTTCCGGAAACCTGCGAGAATCAATAATTGAATTATATACTTGACAATATGGGTATTTTCGGAATCGGAATGACGTTGTCATACGAAAATCGATCATATATTTCCAAATATTGGCCTTTTTTTAAACGTAGTGACGTCTGTTCGCAGCCGAAAATCGATTTTCGTGCAAATGTTTCTAGACAGGTGTTTCAAAACATCCAACCTGCTTTGATCCGTTTTTGGAACGATTTCTTGACATATTTCTTGCATAATTTGATAACGGAGAGTCCAATCTAGCGTTTTGGACAAAAAATATGTTTGGAAAAGTTGCTGAAGCTCAACTTTTACCGAATAAAAATTTGGTTAATAGCATCGATCAAATAAGAAAAGAGCTCCTGAAATCCAGCTATTTATTTAAAAAAAAGGTTTGTTTGTATGTGTGTATGTATGTATGTATGTTACAGCATAACTCTTGAATGACTGTACCGATTTCAACCAAACTTGGCATACGTGTTCTTTATACAGAGGAAGTGGCCATAGAAATATTGGGAAGAGGAAGGAGCAACCCCCAAAGGAGGAGGGGGTCTTAATTGGTCAGAAAATGATTTTTTTTCATGCATTATGGGAACTTTCTGAATGAATGCGATAGTTTTCAGGCCATTGGTCATGTCTGGAGACCGGAAATTGATTTCCAGAGACCGGAACATGATGTCGAAAAGATAAAGGGGCAGCTATCAAAGAGGGAGGGAATCTTAATTGATAAGAAAGTCAGGTCTTTTAGTGCCCTATGGGAACTTTTTGAAAAGGTACGATAACTTTCATGCCCTCGGTCGGTCATGGACAGAAGTTGATGTCTAGGGACCGGAATATGATGTCCGATGTTTTTCTATAACAAAGATGGCGACTTTCGGTTTCTGGGAAGCTGTATACAACTGTAAAAAACGTTTACAAACCTGCAAACATTGGTATTTCCGGAACCAGGATGACCTTTAGAAACAAAAAAATAAAAGTCCAACGACATTTTTAAAATTCAATATGGCGACTTCCGGTTTTAGAATTTTATGAAACATGAATATATGCTCTGCAATATGTATATTTTCGATAGCAAGATGACGTCCAGAATCCAAATATTTATGTCCGGTACAAATTTTTCAATCGTACATGGCGGATTACATTTTCTGGAAAGGTTACTAGAATACAGAAGAAGGCTTGGACGTAATATTGAAACGTTTTGAAATCAATTCCGCGATTTTTCCTTTCTGTCAAGCTGTGTAAAACTGAGTAAAATGGTTAAATAATGTCAATATTTGTAGAAAGAGGATTATGTTCAGAAAATGACCACGGGTGTACAACGCTATTTTCAAATTCAAGAAGTAAAATATTCAAATACTCCCTGATATTAGGTTCATAGGTCAAAGCTGACTCCCCAAAACCGAAAATTGGTGTCCGAACGTTTAGTATAATGAGGGTTGTTTTTCTGCATTGGAGATTATTCAAAACTTGAGGAAAATTTGGAGTTAGTCCCCGTATCTTCAAATTGTTAATTAATTCATGAATATTGATGTTCAACTATAAGGATGATATTGATATTGTTTACACAAAAAAAAGTAAAAAGAGAAGACATAGCAAGCAATAATTTTAACTATCAGAGGTCAGCTTAGGCTATTGATTATGTAATTTCAGTGTAATTTGAGTTTATTGTAAGTTAATCGATACCGTCGAAAATGCTGATAAGGCAATGCATTTTCCAACGGAATTTTTGAACTCATTCGACCCAGCTGGAATACCTCGGCATCAATTGTTAATCAACGAAAAAGGTGGTATATAAGCAAGTTTATAACTAAAATAGAAATATTATTTGAAATGATGGGTTGGAAAAAATATATGGAAATATAGAAAATTATAGATAAAGCAGAACTTTTTACACGAGCAAAGCCGGGTACATTCAGCTAGTTAATTGAAATAAGAATAGGCAAATGGTCGCTACCGTGAGGATCGAGGATTACCTTCCATGTGCAATCCAACCGTAGCGACGTCGAACATAAGGATAGATCCAAAGCGCTTGGGCGCGCTGGAGGTTTCGGGATACGTGTCATTTCGCCGTTGTTTAAAATAGTCATGTCGAAGTCATCGCAAAGGTTATAGATTAAAGAGGAGCGGTTATCATTGTAAGGGGAACCCCAAGCCACGCCATGAGAGTTGAAGTCTCCCAAAATCAAACGTGGCGAGGGAAGAAGTTCTATTAAATCAAAGAGCAGCCGTTGCCCAACCTGTGCTCTGGGAGGAATATATATTGAGGCAATACAAAGCTCTTTACCTTGTATTGTCATTTGACATGCGACAACTTCGATGCCTGGAATCGAGGGGAGGTTAATACGATAGAAAGAATAGCACTTTTTAATCCCTGAAAGTACTCCTCCATATGGGGTGTCTCGATCAAGGCGAATAATATTAAAATCATGGAAGTTGAGATCAATATTTGAAGTGAGCCAGGTTTCACAAAGGGAAAATGCATCGCATTTGTTTTTATTTATCAAAACTTTAAACGAATCAATTTTTGGTAAAATACTTCTACTATTCCACTGTAAGGCAGAGATAGAATCCTTCATATGCGCAGTTGAATTAGGCATCGAAGGATACAATCGCTGCAAGGAGGGGCCATTGGGCAGTCAACTGCTTCAAATATGATCTAACTGTTGGGAGAAATGCTGTAAGAAAAATTTTAATTGGATCGGGTACATTGAAATTTTCAAAAATCCAGTCCACAATGTCAGAAAATTTCACTAATCCAGAGTTTGTTTCATCAACTGGATGTGCAAAAGGAACAACTGGGGTTTTAGATGTTCCTGGCAGTGCTGGGAACTCCTTCTGGGACTTTAAATTTGCAAGCCCAGGAGGAGTTTGCTTCGGTTTTTCCGCAGCACTGTTTGGTTTGCTTGTAACTTTCATTTCACTTTGAGAAATCTTAGAACCTTTTCTGGGAAGTTTAGGAGAGGAAATATTTTTCCTCTTTCTAGACTCCCCAGGATTGGCGTAAGATGTTCCCGCTGGTGAATCGTCAGAATCGGTTTCATCAGAGGACAACAGATCAAAAGGGTTTGATGTAATGGGAGAAGTGGTAACGGTCTTCTTCAGCATCTCAGCGTAAGAACGCTTCGAACGCTCTTTGAGAGACCTCTTTATTTTATCCCTGCGCTGCATGTACGCCGCACATGTCGAGATCTCATGCTGACTCTCCCCACAGTGAATGCATTTTTCAGCATTTTTACTGCAGGAATCATCCGCATGATTCTCCCCACACTTGCCACAACGTGCCTTATTGCAGCAGTAGGCGGCGGTGTGGCCTAACTGCTTACAATTCAGGCAGTTCATGACGCGAGGCACATATAATCGCACAGGGAGACGAACCCGGTGGATCGAGACGTGGCTTGGTAGCGCTGACCCGGCGAACGTAACTCGAAACGAGTCTGACGGAGTGTATACTGTTTTGCCACCGATGATCGATGCTGACCGCAATTGCTTGCAGTCGAGCACCTTTACATCGGGGCAGGTTTTGTTCTTAAAGCACCCTTTGGCACTTTTTCCAGTATACACTCGACGGACAGACTCGAATCGGTTATGACACCGTCGATCTCCACGTCTCGTGCGGGTATGTAAACGCGATACTCGCGTGTGAAGAGCTCAGAGCAGGCTATATCGTTGGCCTCTTTCAGGTTACTGACCACGACACGGAGCTTGTTAGGCCGGACCTTGGAAATTTCGGTCACGCCCTTGTACTCCTTCGTCAGGTCTTTAGAAATCTGCAAGAGGTTCAACTGTTTCGATTTCGGTCCCGCCTTTGGCCGAAAATAGACAGTATAGCTGCCCTGGGCTCCGTCTGGGTAAAGCCTGGGGCGAGGGGGGACTGAAGAATGAACAGGGGAGGGGGTAACAGAAGGGTCAGGGTCAAAGGGGTTCGGGGATGGTGGCGCGGGAGGCGAGGGATCTACATCCATCCCGCTAAGTCTAGCGCACTAGCGCCGACAAGAGCACGTACCTTTTTACTTCTCCCTTCCAGTAAGGTTGGTTGTCCGATCGTTCGAAGTTGCAGCCGTTACAGCCAGCAGCACCAAACAGCCACCAGCAGCGAGCCAGGTGTGTGATCACTATGTGCCGGGTCCTTGAACGATCGCTTTTATGAGTATTTTGTTTGCAGTGCAAATGGGAACGTTTTACCCAAAAAATGCACGTTTTGAGCGCTAAAAATTGCATTAAAAATTTTTTACGGCAAAATTTAACTGTATGTTTCGAAAAGCGATCGTTCAAGGACCGGCGAATTTAATAACAAAAATTTAAAAAAAAAGATGAAGGAAATCGGTTCAGTAGTTTTCCCGCAATCAGGATTACGGCAAAGTCATTTTTCGGGAAACACTATTCCGAGATAATCGCGTGTTAAGTTTCAAGTTTAGCTTATGCGGCCGTGGCGAGGCGCGCTGCAAATCGCTCTAACTTTCTTCCTATTTCTCAGATCTTTATGAAAATTTGTGAAAATGTTCTCAAGATGTTGTATTTGAAGAAAATACAATACAACTTTTTTCGGTTTTTTGAAAACTAAAAAGGTATATAACCCCTTAAAGAATTTTAAGTAGCTTACATGTTATTTGTACAATTATAAAAAAAGGTTTTCACTTTATCCAGCATTGCCAATAAGGTTTTCACATATTCAGCAAATGCTTCTGTAACTCAGCTATGGGCTTTGGTCTTAGACATAATCTCTGATGAGAATGATGCGTAATATTTTTAATGATTAAAAAGTAAAAAGCTATTGATCCTTTTTATTGCTTCGAATTTAACACGATTTAATTAAATATTCAATTATTCAAGAGCGTGACACAGTGTTGATCCTGATTTTTGTCTCATTAAATTTGAATTATTTCATCTTCCAGAACATGCATCGAAGCAAAGTAACAACTCGCGTCTAACGGTTTGCATGCAAGGTTGCGGCTGCTAGTTTTTGATCTTCAGGCCTGTATGCAATCAGTTACTATGTGTTTTAACAAGCGACAACTCTTGAGTTTTCATGCGTACACCACACTCGGTTTCTCACGCTTTTTATTTCGATTTTATCACATTTCTTGAAAAGAATTCCACATCAACAGTAATGTACTTTCAGTTGTAAAAATTGCGTTAAAAACTAATTCTTCTTTGTGCTCCCGGTCCTCAATGCGTGCTTATACTAAAGGTTTTGGTATTTTGGCTTATAGTCTAATGAAATGCGTCGATCACTATTTGCTCATCACCGATGTTTTGGGCTTTTTTTGCAACCATTCTCAGGGCCTACGATATAGTGAACAAAATTTCACCATACAATATACCACACAAAGAACTACTCAGTCGAAACGGTAATCAACAAGTCAAAAACATTTGGGCAAACATTAAACGTAAGAGTTCGATACTGTACAGCCGGGGCGCAGAAATAGATCAGTTCGTTTCGGTAGGTTTCGCACTGGTTGTTTTTAATGGAACACTACCGGCCGATACTACTAAAATGCGTGCAAAAAAGTAATGTCAGTGACTGCAAGAATTGCTGCATCGGTATCACAAAAAAATCAGCTACAAACGAGTATGCATGGCCACCGGTTGTTAGTAAACATCCTCGTTGGTTAATATATTGTAAGCCCTGAAACGGTACCCATGAAAGAACCGAAACGTCAGTGATCGTCGAATAACAATCAACGCATTTCATTAAACTGCAAGCTTAAAAACCCAAATCCCTTTTGTATTAAACATCAATTACAGTCGAAAATAACTTCAGTTTCACTGCTGAGACAAAAAGATGTAACATTCGAAACTGATCTTTGTTATAGTTGTATGTTTCTCATTACAAGCTCTTGAATCTCTCCAAGAGATAAAACAAACTACATAAATGTTATGGTTTGTTAAACACTTCGACTTATCACTTGTGCTTTGGGGTTTGTATTCATTCTAGACAACTGATTTGAGCACGGGTTGATGTCTTTTTTCCCATGACATTGTTTTATTGTCACTGTTATGAACTTTATGAGGTGATGTGTGCGCATTTTTTTGTTACAATTTTTTTTCATAATGTAATGAAGAAAGAATCGTAAAAAGTGTGTTCCATTGAGAGTAGAAATTACGTGTTGTTGGAGTAATTTGAAGAAAGTCCGTGAAAATGTTATGAAGAAAAATATTATAAACTGACTTGTTTTGTTTATTCATTCGTTCGTATCTTGAACTTATATGGGAGTACATTATTTTACCAAAAATATCATGAATTTCAATGGTATCAAACGAAAAAGCTGATTTTTATCATATCATCAAATTCATAGTTTCGCCAAATTTAGCTCTGTATATAGGGTAAGGAACCTACTTCAAGCAGCTTATGAAGCCGTCGGTGTATTGAGACGCACTCGAAATGTGTAAGGTGAAATACAAACATAAGTATATTAATTCATTTACTATTTTTCTCTCTGTCAGTATTTGTTTCCAGATTATGAAACTGATTTAGCAAACTTTAACAATAATCAATTAAAGTTCTCAATCGAGGGACACTATTCCAATCACCCAGAACCTATTTTAACCAGTTTACATCTGTTTTGCAGGTGATTTTCCTAAGCACCTGAAGTGACTAATGTTGGTTGATTTTTTTCGATTGATGTTTATTCATATATTTTTCTGTGTTTTTTTATATTATTATTTATATGATTCTATATATTCGTTACTCAGAGTTTTCGTACTCGTCATTGAAACTGTCGATATTAATAAAAATCTGGAGTTTGCGGCCCGTTTTCTAGGACTCCTTAAAATAGGCGCCACTGCTTAAGCCGTTCCTTACAATACATAAAAAAATAAACGCGAAAAATGATATTAGCCGAAAAGTGAAGTTATTGCATCAAAAGCAGATTCACTGCAAACTGGAGGCAGAAATCAGAGAATATCAACAGTCTAGAACAGCGCTGCCCATAATTCAAAAATTGGCTAATATGCCATTTTTACCAAAATCGAGAAAACAGTTTCTCGTGATGGTACACACCCTAAACAAGGTCCTTACGGAAGCCGATTGTCGAAAAATGCATTTGGGAAAGCAGCAAACGTGAAACAATTTTGGCTAATATCCAAAATAATTGAGATTTTGGCTAATATCCAATATCTAATATGAACCTGTGGCATGAACTGTGTTTCTTCTAACTTTCGAAAGTGTGTTGTAGCTTTGTTATTGGCGACAGGTGAGCGATCGTAAGGCCCGTACATCAAATTTGACTTTTTCACGAAAAATATTTGATGCTACAAGAATTTATTTGTTGTACTGCGGAACCCAATGATCAAAACGTGTGACTGTTTCCTTCTGTCATAAATCTTTACATTTAAAAAATGATATGTAGCTCTTTGATTAGGGGCCATCCACATACCACGTGGACAGATTTTTAACGATTTTGACGCCCCCCCTCCCCCTCCGTGGACAACTGCCCATATAAATTCTAAAAAAATTGTATGGACCGTGGACATTACCCAACCCCCCCCCCTCCCAAAGCTGTCCACGTGGTATGTGGATGGCCCCTTAGGAGTATTATTAATAAAGAGAAGAATCAGATTTCATTTTGGATTTGATGAGAAAAAATAGGAAAGTGGATTGTGAGATTTCCATGAATAATAATATTTTCGTTATATTATTATATTGCTGCACGTAACAATTGTCTCGTCGTCCTTTTCATCCTCACTTGTGCTTCCGTGTTGTTTTAATAAACTTAAAACCATTTTCATCACCAACGAGTACGATATAATTCACATCGTATGGATATTAGCCAAATTGCACACCGTTTTGTCAACTGACCTTTCGTTTATAATTGAAAAAACGGCTACTGTGTTAAAAATACGTGGCGGATGGAATTTTTCTACAGATTTCTCTGTTTCAACTCAACGGCCAGGTTCCAGCATATATGAAGGGTGATATACTCAATAAAAAAGTTGTCATGCACAGTCAAAATATGTTGTACCGACAAAAACTTTCAAATGCGTTTTTCTCGATTTGATGCCTATGGCATATTAGCCAATTTTTGAATTATGGGCAGAGCGGTTCTCACTCTGCGAGAACATTACAAGCCAGAGGGTACAATCGATATGAAAAATATTGCCAAGGGGTACGCGGACAAAAAAAGGTTGAGAACCGCAGGTCTAGAACATCGAATGTAAATTGAACATATGATAACATTGACAAGTTTGTTACTGTGTGCTTCAAATTTTAACGGCATTTAAGTATAATCGAATGCAAAAGCAAAGCTTTGGTGCTACATTCCGATTCGGAGCTCGACCTTCTGTTTTATTGTATACACAGACTTCGCAGCCAACTGTTTAGTGTACAGGACAATTGCGGAGCTAGCGCTACAATGCTACTGACACTAACAGTCTTTCTCGAGCCGAGACTTGAACTCACGACGACTGGCTTGTTATGCGTCAGACCGTCTGGGAGATTCGAATCGAATGCCAAAATTTCAAATAAGACAAAAAAATAAATGAAAGTAGAACGTCTTTTTCAAGAGTATGATCGAAATCAAGACACAAGAACATAAAAATTCGCACTACTCTAATTAACTGTAGAAGAAAAAAACTAATTAAATTCGCAATGGTTGACTTAGAAAAATTACGATATAACGTGAAACAGGAAACTGGTTTTAACAACGACAGAAAAAGCAAAGCCCAAGCGGCGCTACATTCCCATCTCGAATTTTACCTTCAGTGCAAAGGAATATTTCGGCACAAATACTACGATCCTATTGCGTTTAACTACCTAACTTAGTCGTGATTTAACCAAACAGTGACTAGTTTGTTAGACGAGGCTTGCACTATTTGAGTTTGAATTCATACAACACGCACAAGGAGACCAATATTTGACTAGCTTATCTCTTCTTTGGAAAGCATCAAATATTACTTATTGTTTGGTTAAAAAAATTTCAATAAATTTATAACACAGTGCAACAAAAATTTACATTTTCTTCTGCTTTGGCTCCTATGTATGATTTTGTCATGTAGGTATATCGACGGAAAACAAATTTCCTCGAGTTTAAACACATTTAACTTGTTTAAAATATTTTTAATGTAATATCAAGAGTGTAAGAGATACCATGGAACGGGGTGAAATTGATCAATTTTATAACAATTTCCAATTAACTAGCTTCATGTACACTTTTCCCGAAATAGTATAATTTTAAAACAAGTACTGGTATATGCTCCAGTAAACCCCTATGGCTATTGGTGAAATTTCTATCGTCTGCTTCATGAAATAAAGTCGATAATTCTATAAGGTACTATGAGGTAAATTGGGGTGAAATTGATCACCATTGAAATCCATACATTCTTTTGGCAATGTGCCTTTTTTCGATATGCTAAAGATAAATGATGATTTCTGTACTGAAAAATATCATTCACAGCTAGTTTGGAAACGAAAATAACGATATTTCAGGTTAAATTTAGTTTATTTTGGTTCACGCGCTACTTGTTGCTAAATTTGCACTTATTTGATCGTCGTTAGACAGATTTCAATTCGGTTTGTTGCAAAAGCTCAAAAACTAGCTCTGAAATTAAAATCTTTGTGGTTTCCTACGAATTCATCAGTATTTCTTTAATGACATGGAATGATTATTGTTGAAAATTAGATTTTTTGAGCTTTTATCAAACTTTACTCACTTCTCCAAATTTGACGTAATTAACCCTGAACTAAGATTACTTTAAGTAAATTAATTTTTTTTTGTTATTTGAAAACTTCTTTAATCAAATTTGATTGAGTTTTGACTGATTTAGAAGAATTTTTCGATAATATGAAAAATTGCACCGGGCATGCAAGGGTTGACTTTGACAGGTATGTGAATCATGCAAAAGTGGCATTTAAGGACACGTTAACATTGCCTAGTGTTGTAAGAGCAATATCTTTTGATTAGTATTTTTTATCACGAATTTTTAGGTGATCAATCTTACCCCATTCCACGGTACTCAAAGTTACGATAAGAATTTGTCTTCATATGATACTCCCCTTTTTGCGGGGAGGAGGTTTTCGTAGACTTACCGTTTTGAGTTCATTGAGCAGACAGTATGTGCAGTAGAGAAAGCGAAAAATGAGCGAACTGGAAATATGATACAGATTTGGAAAAATATATCGCATCCCGACGGGACTTGAACCCGCAATCTCCCTGTCTCCGGCATGGTGTTTTGACCATTTAAACTACGGGAGACGGTGGTACTGTTCCACAATCTATATCGTATCACATTCCACTGCCGACTTATTCTATTGCTCATCCCTAACTACACACACTGCTGTGCAAGCGTTATTTATAGACTGAACCGACTGAACGTTTTGAATTCAATTTTTGTCCGATTTAAGATCGGTTTTTTGCCTTTCTCCTAGAAAGGTATAGCAATCACTGGAAAAACCAAAGGTATAAAAGTGCTCCAGAGGGGCGAATCTCGTATATCAATCGACTTAGTTTGACGAGCTGAGCATTTTCTGTATGTGTGTGTATATGTGTGTGTGTGTATGTAACGCTCTCCCAATCTCACTCGATTTTCTCAGAGATGGCTGGACCGATCTTCATGAAATTAATTGCAAATGAGAGGTCTAGTTGCCCCATAAGACCCTATTGAATTTCATTGCAATCGGATTTTTAGTTTAGAGGTTATGTTTAAAAATGTAAAAATCACGAAACATCATTATCTCAGAAACTACTCAACCGATTTTAACAAAATTGGTTTTAAATGAACGAGCTACTTAAAAAACCCTTAACTTTTGAGTTTCATGAAGATTGAACGTGTGGTTCAGAAGTTATTTAAAGAAACGTGTTCTGGAGAGTGTTTAATCTCACTCATGTTTCTCAGAGATGGCTGAACCGATTTCCACAAAATCAGTGTCATTTGGAGGGTCTAGTTACTCCATAAGACCCTATTGATTTTTTTTGCAATCGGACTATTACTTTGCCTGTTATGTTTAAAAATGTGAAATCTAGCTTTGAAAAGAAACATATTCCGAAGACTACTTAAACTCACTCACTTTTCTCAGAGATGGCTGAAACGATTTCCACGAAATTAGTGTCAAATGAAAGGTCTAGCTGCCTCATAATACCCTATTGAATTTCAATGTAATCGGTCTGTTATTTTGTCTGTAATGTATCCAAGTATGAAAATCACGAAACTTCATTATCTCAGAAAGTACACAACCGATTTGAACAATATTGGTATCGAATGAACGGGCTAGTTAAAGGTAAATTCATGAATTTTATAGTGATTAAACACGTGGTTCAAAGTTGTGAAAAGAAACATGTTCCGGTGACTTTTCAAATTCACTCGTTTTCCCAAAAATGGCTGGACTAAATTCAACAATCTTAGTGTCAAATGAAAAGTTTGGCTTTCCTATAGGCTCCCGTTTTATTTGACTATAATCGTATTTTTATTCCAACCGTTATGTATTAAATTATAAAAACCAACGAAAGTCTATTATCTCAACGATCACACGACTTATTTGAACATATCTAGTGTCATTTGAACGGGTTGTCTCTCAAACTCACAAGTAAGAAATTTCATAGCAATTTGATATGTGGTTCAAAAGTTATGAAAAGAAACGAAATTCAAAGACTATTTAAAACTGTAACTGTTTTGATCAAAACATATGGCCTCAACAAAATTTCAATTTGGTATTAAGCTATTCGTACGTTCCCGGTGTTGCTCGTGATTGATGTGTACGAAATTCAAAGTCATTTCTTTTATTTCGCTATTTCTTCAGCACGAATATTTTACTCCTAATTAATATTTTTTTTAACTTTTTGCCTTTCTCCTAGAAAGGTATAGCAATCACTTGCAAAACCGAAAATATGAAAGTGCTCCAAAAGGCCGAATGGCATATATCATTCGACTCAGTTCGACGAGCTGAGCATTTTCTGTATGTATGTGTGTGTGTGTGTGTGTGTGTGTGTGTGTGTGTGTATGTGCAGATTTTTGTTTTCACTCACTTTTCTCACAGATGGCTGTAAATGGATTTTTATTTTAGAGGTTATGTTTAAAAACGTAAAAATCACGAAACATCAATATCTCAGAAACAACACAACCGATTTCAATATAATTGGTATCAAATGAACGGGCTATCTTAAAAACCCTTAACTTTTGAATTATATATAGATTGAACATGTGGTTCAAAAGTTATGAAAAGAAACGTTTTCTGAAGACTGTTTGATTTCACTCATGTTTCTCAGAGATGGCTGGACCTATTTCCACAAAATCAGTGTCATATGGAAGGTCTAGTTACCCCATAAGACTCTATTGATTTTTTTGCAATCGGACTATTACTTTGCCTGTTATGTTTAAAAATGTGAAATCTAGCTTTGAAAAGAAACATATTCCGAAGAATACATAAACTCTCTCACTTTTCTCAGAGATGGCTGAACCGATTTTCACGAAATTAGTGTCAAATGAAAGGTTTAACTCATAACACCCTATTGAATTTTGCTGTAATCGAACTGTAACTTCGTCTGCAATGTACCGAATTGTGAAAATCACGAAACTACATTATCTCAGAAAGTACACAACCGATTTGATCAATAGTATTATCAGATGAACGGGCTAGTTAGAGGGTTAACAGATGAATTATGATTTAACACGTGGTTTCAAAGTTTGGCTGCCCTATACGTTCCCATTTCATTTGATTATAATCGAACTAAGCAACCGTTATGTATTAAATTGTTAATAAAACAACGAAATTCTATATCTCTAAGATTACACGACTTATTTGAACTTACTTACAAATAACAAACTTCATAACAATTTGATATGTGGTTCAAAAGTTATGGAAAGAAAAGAAATTCAAAGGCTATTTAAAACTATACCTGCTTTGATCAATATATGTGGCCACAATATAATTTAAATGAGGTATCGTACCATTTGAATGTTCCCGGTATCGCTCGTGATTGAATTGTTCGAAATTAAGAGTCATTTCTTTTATTTCGCTATTTCTTGATCATTTACATTACGTCAAATTTCATATTTTATACTTCTATCACAACATCATTATTTTAGAACCCAAAAAGTGAATACACATTTATTGGATTGAAGCGTTCATGTAAATCTATTTTTACAAATAATAAGTTTGAATGAGAAAGGCTGGGTCTGACCGCTAGGTGGATTAATTTAGGTTTTTTAAAGATTGGTAAGAAAATGCTAATTTGTGGACAAACTCTGAGGATTTTGATATTTGGCTTTAAAACATTCCGATGTCCCAAAAATTCAAAATGGCGCCACTGTTGTCCCTTAAGGTGAAATGTGTTCAAACTTGGGGAAATTTGTTTTTGTCGTAATATATACTTCTTACAAGTTGTTAGGAATTTACAGCTTTTAAAAAGTCACCTATTATGCAAGAAATTCAAAATTTACGTGCATTTTGGATTTCAAAAACGACTTCAGTTATTTTAAAGTGAATTTTTAAAAATTACTAAAATGTCTCAAAAATGTCCTCTTCTTATTCAGAACTAGAGCCGAGGTCGTACAATTATTAGTGTAGGACAATTGCGGAGCTAGAGCTACGCTCCTATTGACACTAACAGTCGCTAATAGCCAATTATATAACCAATCCGAACACTGTTGTCCGATGCCTGCCGGACTGAAGCGAAAATTCAATTCAACACTTGGATGGTTGCTGGTGGCATCCAAAGGTTCCATGTTGCCAAAATTGAACTGTGCCAAAAACGTTCCAAAAACGAACGAGGTCGTATATTAAAAATATTTACTTACTAACTACTACTTACTGTCAAAAATATCTACTTAGTAACTGTTGTGGCCGGTGCCGTGTCACGAATTTTCCTCCACTCTCCTCGGTCCTAGTCTCTAATTTCCTATGCGTCTCGACACGCGCAAATCTGCTTCAACCTGGTCAAGCCACCTAGCACGTTGGACGCTCTGTTTCTGCTGCCGGTGGGGTCCTTGAAGAGTGCCGATTTTACCGCGCTGTCATCCGGTATCCTCGCGACATATCCAACAGGTGCACAACGGGAATCTTTCCAAGTAGTGCCACTTTCGGTTTGTACTCCACCCAATATTGTCTGCAATCCCGTGAACAGCGTCACGATTTCAAGTCCATATCGAACTTCCAGTCTAATTACGATTTTTTATATCGTCAGTTCCGTGCTGGATCAAAGCGTCTTGCGAAAACCAAAGTAGGCCCGATCTGGCATAGATTGCCTCCGCCTCGAAGGGATTCGAAAGTGTCCCCCGCTACGCACACGTAACGCATCACTCGATCCAAGATAGCTTTGATAACTGTTTATTTGTGTCTGTTTATCCGGAAAACCCTAGTTGTGTATTGACTGTATTATACGCTGCCTTTAAATCCACGAAGACGTGCTGTGTGGGCACGTTGTACTCCCGATATTTCTGAAGGATCTGCTGGAGAGTGAAGCATCGATCCGTAATAGCGCGTGCTTGTGTTACTGCCCTACGAATCCTTTTGCTAGGGGAAAAAGACAGTTGACCTAAATTTCCTCCCAAGTCCTGGAAATTACACAGTGAAGTGCTCCGCAATTGCCTCTTTGTCGTGTTTATAGAGCTTTGCCGATAGTCTGTCCTTACCTGAGGCTCGATTGTGCTTTAGTGACTTAATTTCCCGTTTGTTCTTCAGGATATCGGGAACTGGTACACTTTTGTCGTTTGTAGGCACTCCAAGGTTCAATTCCCTTTTGTCTCCTTTCATTGCTTCACTATTGGGGAGGTCATCAAAAAACTGCTTCCACCTGTCGACCATCTCGTACTCGCTTGTGTTCAAATTTACCTCTTCGTACCCTACACATATCCGGACTTGGTGTGTCGTAGCACAGAATTCCTCCGTAGAAGGTAGTGCCTCGTCAAGTAAGCACGCGTAATTTTCGGCAGCCTGCGGGCTGTACAACTGCCGGATGTTTGGCCGAGAAGGACGGTTTTGCCGTTTGCGAAATACCCTGAATACTTTTGAGCGCACATGTACTGCTGATCCGAGTCTATATCCGCACACCAATGGGAGCGTAACCGGCCCTCATTTCAAATGTGGTGGATTGGTTTTGTCTTTTAGTGGTCAGGTGATCTCCAGGTGACTTTGTGTATATATTCGCCTGAAAAAAAGGTATTTTTAATCACCAGGCATCGGAAAGCTGCGAAGTCAATGCATCGTTGGCCGTTGTCGTTCGTATCGGTGTGTAAGCTGTGAGGTCCTATCACCTTTATACATCACTTCCCTACCAACCTGGGCCTTCATATCCCCGATAACGATCATGATGTCCCGCGGCGAACAATTTTGCGCGTAGAACGATTTCTTCTAGTCGTCAGGTCAAGGGTCCCCCTGCCTTTAGTGGACCACTTAGTAGTGTAGCTGCATATTTTGCAAGAATGAGTGTAATTATCTCAACTGAATTAAGTATTTCATTATGTATAAACATGAAGTAACATGTTTTCTATCTTTTCTGCATTAAAAACAACAAGATAATACCTCGATTTCCTTATAATAAAAGAAATAAATCATCGCTGCAGGTTCCTTTAATGGGCCACCGTTTCCTAATTTGGATCACAACAATTTCCTAACAGGTATTTCAGTTGTGTACAATTGCACCATGCCGCAGATTGCTTCGAATTATAAAGGACCATCCATATACCATGTGGCTATTTTTTACTCGCTTCGTAGGCAATCCTCCAAAGTAATTCTGAATATTTCGTACGAACCTTGAAAGACGAGGATTTTCTGAGATGAATCTTGCAACTGCAGACTGCCGCTGTCGCTCTTTTGAAATGGGAAATCCTTTACAATGCAGCTGGTTTTCCTTTTTGTGGTTTTCCTGACCACTTCATGCTTGCACGGAACATTACGGTGGATCGTGGTAGCTTCGCTAATCGAAACACCACTTTTTATTACTTGGAGACACTCAGTAACAGCTGCTTCAGTATATTTTTCACCAATTTTTGACGTTTTTCGCATTTTAGCTGCAACTTGTTACAATAACACGATCATAACACATCTATGGTAACTATGATACGCTGTGTTACTTCGATGTAAAAAAAGTCTAATCAAGTACTTAGCGAGACTGAGCGCTGATCGCTCTTGTTCGAAATGAAGCATGTCGAAATAAGGAAAACAGTACTTTTTACCAAGGTTATTAATCGATAACTATCGTAAACGCCGATGACAATACTGTCTGCTATCGTTATCGACGATGACGCTAACGTCTTCAGACATTAGCGTCATTGCCAAGGACGCTAGCTACCGGACGGTATCGAATCAATAACGTCTGATACGAATTCGCAGTTTGTTTTTACTTTGGCTGCTGTCTTGGATAGCAACACAAACAAAGCAGCATTTGGTCCAATAGAAACGGATCGGTTCGTTGCTATTGCATTGCCAAACTTATGAATTCGTTGGTAATTTTGGTAATTTTGTTGATTGTCAAGCCAGCTTTAGCAACCGAAATATAGCCACTGGTGCACTTGCTCTGACATAGCAAAAGACGTTAGTGAGCTGATAACGTCAGGTAAATATCGTTATCGTCGATAAAGTTAATGTTCGAAGACGCAATCGTCATTGTCAATAACGATATCAGTCGTTATCTGTATCGGCGATGACGATTATCGACGATAATCTATCGTATTAACAAGCCTGTTTTTTACCATTAATTGGACCACTAATTTTTTTCAAATTTTAAGTGTTTTTCTAGTGAAATTGATTGCTTATCTTATAACAACACTATTATTCTACCCGTTCTTCAAAATTCTGGTAATTTTCGCTCGGAAAGTGTGATGTCAGTACAGTTTTTGGTAAAGCCATTTCTTATGAAAACGTTAACGAACCATGGTGAATCAGGCAGCTGTTACTGAAAGATATTTTTACAGCTTTAATTAAGAATATTATAGTAAATATCTGTTGCAACATTTCTGGTGAGGAACATCATTGACATTGTCAAAAAACCTATCATTTGGTAAAAAGTGTTCAGGTGGTCCACTAAAGGAAGTGGTCTACATTAAGCAGATCTACCCTGCCTTAGTGCGGGCAGTGCACGTTGATGATGCTGTAGTTGAAAAAACGACCTTCAATCCTCAACAAACACAACCACTCATTGATCGCCTTTAAGTCGATCACGCGATCCTGCGTTCTGGCCAGCACCCAAAAACCCGTTCCCTTCTCGTTGGCTGCTCCACCGATCCAGCAGAAGTGGCCCTTGCCACCACGTATTCTGCACACCTCCTCCACACCTTTGTGACAGATCTCCTGCAGAGCCAAAATACCGAACTTGCGTGGTTCTGCTTAACCTGCTTAACCAGCACCCTGTCTTCGACAACAAAATTTAGAGACTTGCAGTTCCAGGTAACCGTTTGTTTCCAGTATCCGTTTGTAGTCCGCTTTTTGTTGCTAGGTCCGTGCCGAATGTTCCGAGTTATATTTTCTTGATTGTTCGTAGTGTAATTATTCAGATGAGTTGCCATACTAGGGCCACCCTACCGAGTCTCGAAATAGGGCTACCATCTTGAATAGAGCGTTCGAGACAACACGTTTCTTCATTCAGCTGCCCGCTCCGGGTCAGACACTGTTGTGAGCTGCCTCTAACCTGGGAAACAGACGCTCAGAAAGGTTGAGACCACGGACCGGTTGCCATGATCTTCGCTTGGCTAGTTGTATCGCAGCAGCAATAAAATCGCAGCAGAAGCTTAACAATTGTCCTATTCAGGCTCCGAAGTCAGTGTCGAAAAAACAGAGAATCAAATTCCGTTTTGGAATGTAGCACCTAGGCTTTGCTTTCTCTTCGCTTAGTTTAATTACTTGTGTTTTTTTCGTGTTCTGTCAACTTTGCTTTCAATTCAAAATTGAAAATCTGCGGGTAAGTGAGATTGGTTCTATCACAATATACGATGGTTTTTTTTTTAATTTTAAGGTGAGCTGATTATCCAACACAGGCGTTGTTAAAATCGTGCATATTTTCAAGATGACATCCGTTTCTGGAAGTGCATGTCACTACTCTGTCACTTATATTCTTCTCCCGCTTTGTTCTCTCTGCCCCCTCTAGTGGATCAAGTCGGAACTGGTTTCTCTAAGGACGTCTGCCGTTCGATGGTTGCCATGCTGGACGTGGATCAGTCCGGAAAGCTTGGTTTCGAGGAATTCCAAATGTTGCTGACGGACATCGCCAACTGGAAGGCGGTGTTCAAACTATACGACGAGGGCCGAACCGGGCGGTTAGGTTCGTTCGAACTCCGGCAAGCCCTCAACTCGGCCGGCTATCATCTGAACAATCGAATCCTCAACGGACTGGTGCATCGGTACGGATCCCGGGACGGCTCGATAGCGTTCGATGATTTCATCATGTGTGCCGTGAAAATTAAAACCATGATCGGTAAGTTTTTATGCACCGTATTTAGTAAAGTCAGGACGTTTTTTTTACTTTATTTTTTGACGATCATTTAGAAACCTTCAAAGAACGAGACACCGAAGGCACCAACATGGCCACGTTCAGTATGGACGAATGGGTCGAGAAAACGTTATACTCGTAACGTGTTGAAGCGCCGCCAACAATGTTCCATCCTTTTTTCATGTTGTTGTAATAAAATGTATGAAAATTGAGCTGACTCCATGCTGAACGAAAAATCACAAATACAGAATCATTTCCTTCCCTCCGCCTGTTACAGAAAAAACCCTTGATAATGTGAACAAACCGTCTAATTTTCTCGATGTTGATTTGTATTATTATTTCATTTTTACCAGTTGCTATAAGCGTCAGTGTATTTTTAAATGTTATTTAATCTCTGCTAGTGTAAATAAGTTTTATCCCGCAACTGTCTCGGATTAGTTATAAAACTTTATAAATTAATATACGCTATTGACTCTTATGAATTACATGTTCAAAAACGTTGAAGTGCTTTGAATGAAAAAAATCCGCTAATCGCGGTAACCAGATGTACTACAAACTCGTGAATAGGTGCGAGACACTCTAAATTGTATTTTTGATCGATAGATAATAAATTCGTGTTCGTGTCGGAAAATATGCTGCACTCTGAAGTGAAATATATCACGTACCGTCTTTTCTTCTGTTCAAAGTGAGCTTTCAATTATTTTTTGCTGTACTGTTGCCGCCTCGAATTTTAAAAACAGTGCAATTTGTCGCAGTCACCGGAAAACGAAACGTTAGCAAGTAATAAATTTATTTCCAAACATAACAGTGATTCATTCCTCAGAACAAACCTTTGTATTTTTGCGCTCAACCGTTACAGTGGGGTTGCCCCACGCTTACAATTCTTATCACAAGTAATCAATAATGCGATTCGATAACCATGCTCGCTTTGTGCAACTTAACTTTACACCTGCATAGGCGTACGTTATGGTTGGCTGAGTTGTGATGAGATTTTTGTAACAGGATTTATTAACTGCGTTCGCCGTGTTACTGTTTGTGTTAATTTTTCCATTACAAAAACAAACAGTTAGCACATGCTAGATCGCCCGATCACGCTCATTTAACAGCATAAAATGGCCTTGATCGCGAAACCGTCAACATGTCAGACGCTGTTAGCTGAACGAACGTCGAACAAAATATCATTACACTGGTCGATAAAAAACAAAAAAAAGTTGCCCTAAGCTCAAATAAGTTGCTCCGAAAATATTATCACTCTGAAAAAAGTGCGCGTAAAATTTACCGGGAAAAGTGACTGATTCTCATCCACCTTCTTTTCACGACACTTTCGCCGATTTCTCGAAAGCCGACCATGTGTCAGTGTGTTAGTGTCAATCAACCAGGTGTTGGTCAGGTAATTGGTACCTGATTTTCACGTACCTTTTTACGTGATATTTAGGTGAAACCATAAATAAAACGCATAAGCCCCTCATGATTTTCACGTACTTTTTCGGTGTTATTCAGATGGAATCCACGTGATCTTTAAGTAAATAGAACACAAATGAAATTTATTTTCAAATATCAACAAATAATTACTTGCTCCAAATCGACATTTCCGACAGGAGAGAAACAGGACTCGAAACTGACTGTGACGATTCCTATCGTTCCGGAAAGAATTAACCAACTGAAAATTCAAAAGATTTATATGTTTCTCTGTTAATATGAATATTATTCTGGCTCTTACATTGCGTGTTTTCCAATATTGAATTAGCTGGAGCAGCTCAAGAGTCCTTTGTCCGCCATATTGACTTTTTGCATACTAAAAATTCACGTAAATATCGTTGTCGGAAACGTCAAACTACAGCCTCACTCACACTTACAAAGTTAAAAAAAAACACAAATACCAACGCACTGAAACCATCTACCGATTGTACGTGAGTTGACAGTCGTACGTGAAGTTTAGGTAAAAGTTACTAACGGCACGTGAAATGGCAGATTTCCTTAAGGTCAGTCACTTACGTGATTTTTCAGGTGGATTTTACGTGCGTATTTTTCAGAGTGATAGCTATTCCTGTGAACTTTGGAGCCCCCGGTGTATGCAGAAGTGCGTCAAAATGCAGCACAGTAAGTGCTTGCCGGATTCGTCGCTTTTAAGTTGACTTACGAGAAAAGTCATTTAAGTCTCTGAAAAATTTATCTTTGCTAAGGGGCAAAAGCTATAATCTTTTTTTTTTCTAGTTTTATCTCTAGGGCAAAACCTGTGGTTAGCAGTGTTAGCTTCACAAGGCTATATTCTATGTTTTCAAAATCCATCCATCCATACGATTAGAAATATCGAAAGTTAAAGTTAAAATATCGAAAATTAAAATGTTAAAGGGATATGTGAACAAACAATAACAATAACACCAACAAAATGTTTGTTATACGGATCTCTCGGCTCAGTTGCCGACAAAATAAAACTTTTCGTGGAACACCCCTTCTCAATATTAGTTTTTTTTTTGTTCATAACTTTTTCTGTGATTGTCAAAACCATTCAAAATGTTCTTGAATTTTATTAATTCAGCTCAACCTCCCTCGCAACTTCGTACAATATATTGTTTTGACACAGAAAAAATTCAAACAAAAAAACTAATTTTGGGGAAGGGTATTTCACGGTAAACTTTATTTTCTCTTGTCCATGTACAAATAGAAGATTGCAGTATTTATCTTTTCTTCTTTAAAATTTTTCTACAACTTCGCTGAAGGAAGCGAATAAAAAATTGATCGAAAATCAAATTCGTACAGAATAAAGGAAAAATATTGACTCCAGCTTCCTTTCTAGCGAGTGCGAATTGCCGGACCTTTCCCTTGACTCCTTCCATCCAGTTTTGTACAGCCTTCTTGGTTACTTTGTTCGCCCAGAACGCCTGTTAGCCTAGAACTGCATCTCGTTGACAACTGTCCTTCGTGTCTTTTTGAGGTTCCGTTTGACGATAGCACAGAATTTTTTTATAAGGCGGAGCTCTGGTGTATTGGGATGCTTCATGTCCTTTTGCACCAAAAATGTGAGACGCCAAAACTCGTCTGTCTGTTAATACTGACCGGCTAATCGATTTATGCTTGTAATGGTGCTGGTGTTGTGAAACGCGATTTGATTTGACTGCAAAATCATGAAAATGCAAAGCAATATACTGAATCTGAATCATAATTTCATAACAAAGTTTAAAATATCATGGTAGGTAGTACCTACGATTAGCAATAGATGCGTTATTTATTACTGATCGCTCATATCGATATCGTAAATAAACAACAGAAATACGAGTAATATTTTGGCTACAGCTTCGTTTTTAGCGATAACGCAAACCACGCCAGCTTATCAAGCATACATAGCACTACCACGAATTGAGGAGAAATTAGTGCACGGCAATAACGCAGACGATGAGTAACAATAGCCTCTTTGTTATGGAATGAGAAGAAATTTTGTTAAATTCTCACTGTCACTTTTCGGTCCGGTTTTTGTTATTATTTTGTGGTCATTCAATGGTGCGGAATAGCAGCCAGGGTGAACGAGTTTACGTGTGGTATGATTTATGAGCGAGCGATTTTTTTTATTTTACATATGAGGGATTCAGCGAAATCTCAGCTATGGATTTCGCAACACCTTTTCAAATTTCAATGAAAATTTTCATTTCAGAATTTTTGAGAAACATGTCACAAAGTATTTTTTTATAATGAAATGTTATCTTGTAAAATTTTAATTCTATTCATTCCTAATCTTAAGGTAGGGGTTACAGGTTAGTCGCAAACACTCGATGACAAACCTGAACTTGTTTGAAATGTTGATATTATGCACCGCTGGAAATCTTGGGGGCTCAAACTTGTTTACCGGTCATTGTTTTTCGAATTAAATTGATTACATGAGTTCGCAATCTGCATATATGTACTAATAACGCATCTTTTGAACCGAATAGGTCATTGGCCCCAGCTTAGAGATAGCCAAATTACTGTAAGCAAGTATTTAACCTGCTCAAATTTTCCCTGAAATCAACCAACACGCAGTAATCCCATTCATCACTTGCTGTTTTTTATTTTGATTTGTTTTGATCAACAACTGGTTATACTAAAATATTTCCAATCTAGAAACGGAACCCTGTTAAATGGCATATCTTCTACAAAAAAAGCTACAGCTCTAGAGACTTAGCCTTCACACTTATTAGCACATGTTGTGTTAATTACTTCAAGTTCCTCAGCGAAAACAAAAACAAATGGAATGCGTGTAATCATCACTTTCGGAAGTTATGTTTTCAAAAGTTAAAGCAGAATACAGTAGTCTTTTTTTATACGGGTTTTTTACGCAAGTTGCTTTTCTTAATAACTCAAAAACGGTTCAAGATATCGACCTCATTTCAATCACGTTTTCCGTTTCAGGCCCCTAGGTACCATATATAAAATTTCAAAAGAACTCACAATTTTTGGTGTAAATACTGAAAATTTAGAATATTGAATTTTGGTCTCTAGATTGACCACTGTCATATTCAAACAAGTTTCAAACATTTTAAAACCGGTTTTCTTCGTTATATTCGCAAACAAAAAAGTCTTTTTTCACGCGATCCCATACAAATTTGGAACGCATATAATTCAATTGTGAAGCCACCGTTTATTTGAAATTTCAGTTATCACTTTTTCTGTGATTGTCAAAACCATTCAAAATGTTCTTAAATTTTATTAATTCAGCTCAACCTCCCTCGCAACTTCATACAATATATTGTTTTGACACAGAAAAAATTTCAAACAAAAAACCTAATTTTGGGGAAGGGTATTTCACGGTAAACTTTATTTTCTCTTGTCCATGTACAAATAGAAGATTGCAGTATTTATCTTTTCTTCTTTAAAATTTTTCTACAACTTCGCTGAAGGAAGCGAATAAAAAATTGATCGAAAATCAAATTCGTACAGAATAAAGGAAAAATATTGACTCCAGCTTCCTTTCTAGCGAGTGTGAATTGCCGGACCTTTCCCTTGACTCCTTCCATCCAGTTTTGTACAGCCTTCTTGGTTACTTTGTTCGCCCCAGAGCGCCTGTTAGCCTAGAACTGCATCTCGTTGACAACTGTCCTTCGTGTCTTTTTGAGGTTCCGTTTGACGATAGCACAGAATTTTTTTATAAGGCGGAGCTCTGGTGTATTGGGATGCTTCATGTCCTTTTGCACCACCTGGACGTTCTTCGCGGCATACCCCTCCATGGTATTTTTTTCGTGATAACAAGATGCCGAACCCGACTAAAACAGAACAAAACAACTGTGTTGCTTGAAGAAAGGCGACAGACGTTTTTCAGGCACTCCTGCACATGAATTTCCCGGTTAACGGAGCCTGTCGCGATCAAAATTTTGCTCATCAACCCACAGGAACAGATGGCCTGCCACACGAAATGTTTCTTTGCAAACTTCTACAGCTTAGTTTTTGGAGTAGATCTCACGCTTCAGGTTTGCCCAGAAATCCTCGATGAGATGCAACTTGGGGAAGTTAGGCGGGTTCGCCAACATGGGTACCACCGCGTCTTCGGCCTTCGGTCTTGCTTTTCAATAGTGCCAAGATGTTGTAGATGCCGAAACGGGCGTGTCCGGTGTCCACGAACTGCCGCACCATGTTCGTTTTCGTTGCGACGTGGTGCCGTTCCTTGAACGCGTACAACTTTGAACAGAGTAGCTTCACTGGTTTCACGGTTATAGTTCGACTGATATTGTCAATTTTTTCTGCTGACTAATGGGTTACTATGACTGATGCGGCATGGGTACCTTCGCCAGTGCGTGTGAATGTAAACCCATGAAAAGTCGGCATTTTTTGTCCATTTTTTTGCTGCAAACATTATAACATTGTTTATTTTCTATTCAACTACTCAAAGTTTGCTTATCACAAAATCTTCCGGAAGGCTACAATCCGACCTGTGATACTCTGGCGCACACCAACAGCGACCATCTTTTGTACTCCACCAATTTTTTGTACTTATACAAAAACACTGTTGATTTCACAACTGTTCCTTTTTAACAATGACAATAACATTTTATTGTTAAAATGTTCATGTTAAATAGTAAGCGCAGCAGATAAAAAATTTTCATCCAGAAAACAAAGCTCAAAATGCAGCGAAAATTTTTGAGGGATGGAAGGTAACTACTAACTTCATTATGAATGTAACCTAGAATATTTCTTTCAGAAATAGGGATGCCCTATTAATCAACCATGAAGGTTTTTCACTTTTTCACCTATTCGAAATTACTCAAAATCGAAGTTTGCTCAGGTGAACTCAAAAACTGGTAGTTTTCGTACTCATAACACGGTAGCTTCATTTAACCGTGTACGTCGCTACTTTAATCGCAAAGTAAGTGTCTCGGTTAAGTGCGAGTGTAATGCGCAAAAAACCCGAAAAAACGAAAGAACATCTGCTGCAAACATCTGTTGTAATGCTTGTAACGCTTCAAGAAATCTCGTGGTTCTCAAAATTGCATTTATAGAAGCAACATCCTTTAAATATATTCCCAACAACTCATACAATACAACAAGAAAAAAGGACAAAGAATGTATAACAAACGATAATAGGATGATAATCCGTATTTTTGTTTTCCTATCAAAAAGCAATGCTAAATCGAAACACGAAATTCGTTTTTCTCCATGGTAACCTAACTAACAGAGATCACGGCGTCACTTCGAGAGAATTAATTTTAAAACGAATGAGAGTTTTCTACTACATATTCTACTCCTGAAATTTAGGCCATTTTTTCAAAAAAATGGCGCTTGTTGGAACATAAAGAATTCATCAACATTACAGAAATACAGAAAGAAGGAATATCAGATATAAAAATATTTGGGCCCAAGGAACTTTCTTGGGGTACAACTGCTCTGCATCACTTGAATATTGTTTTAGATGTTCAGTTCACGAAGCAAGTGAATCTGCGATTGATTTCCTTTGATAAATCTTCAAAAACAAGTTTCACGGGATCTTTGGTGTTGACGTCTCCGTATGTTCTTCAAACGTATAAGAAGTTGAAGTTTTCGATTTGATTGTGGAGTGATATGGAAAAAGTTAAAGGGAGATGATCATAATCAAAATCAGTATTAGTTAATAAATCACAGCATGAATGGACTTTGATTTTTAGTAACAATTCAATTGTAGATGAATTTCTAATGGAAGAAAAACCTGTAGACATATTCGCTTTTAAAGATTAAGCGTTCCAGTTGAAGAGAATGATAGCATTATTTAATGTCATTGTGGAACTACAACTTCATAACAATTTCAGTTGTAAATTTCATACCTACTCGAACAGCTTCCTACATCGAGTTATAGTTCAGCAAAGCGGACATTAACTGCAGTATGAATTGGTGCGGGTAGTCCATCTTCTCAGGAGTGGGACTACCCAAATCACAACTAGCTTACTTTTCGAAATCAAACACGAAAAGCTTGTTGCTGTTAGAATTTGGAATATTACCGGTGATCTAGCATATCATCTAGCATATAAACACCCTGGTGATGCCTGAACAGGATCAATTGTCTTTAATTTATTGTTAGATGGATTTGAAATAAAACCTACAGACACACTAATTATAGGATATGCTTGTGATTTCTAAATAATGTAGAAAGTCTGTTGATTACTCGATTAGAAAACTAAGTTATTCTGTTGAACAATCTTAAATTTTATCGACGGTCTGATCATTTGATAGACCTTTCTGAACAGTCTTTAACGATCTCATTTTTTTTGTCATCTTATCCTACTTCTCAACGGCCTTATCCTCAAAATGAGAAGCTTCTGGAACCGATTTCTAAAAATTCCTGTCACTTGGAAGAAAAACCTCACGTTTTCTTGTAACCGCATCAAAGCATGCGTTTTTATCACGTCCTTGCATTTCAGGAAAACATTTCAGCAGAAATATATCAAAACACACTTCTTTCACTTTTAACTTCTGCATAGGCTTCAACCACCTGTTACAAGTTTTACTTCAACTATGTTGTTTGTTTATCACCCTACAGGCCATATTTTCTGAAGTAGAGATTGTCTTTAACGCTACGCCGACGCAAAATCATCGGCGGCAGCGTCGTGTCGAAAGCAGCAGCGTGCAGGTCTAATCAACATTACACCAGCTTGCTATGTTTCAATACTATTGCTATGGTAGATGCTAATTAACTGGGAGTTGAATCTACCTACTGCTGAAAAAAATAAAATTGACAGTACCATGGTGTTCTTCGAGAAAAAAAAATAGTATGAGGGTAACTTGAACCGTTTAGTATGTTTTCATCGCATAATCAACCCGGCACATTAGTCGTTTCATCTGGCGAATTCTAACTCAATATAGGTTGGCTCATGACAACAAACAACTACTGTCAATGATTTGATGAAAGAGTAGACAAGTTCCTCGTGGGAATACCATATGTTAACACTTTTACGCGCCGTACCACAGTGACGCATCATGCCGAGCTAAGGCAAATCCCCGGGCAGCGCCGTGTGACGCGTTCGCTGCTACCCAGAAGACTAGGAGTTCCCTACACTCATCGGTACTGACCTCGTCGTCGACGAACCAGTTTGATCCATACCACACTCCGTCTGGTAATTCATTGACAGGCATCAGTATCGCAGCGACCAACCTTTCCCGCAAATCCTCTCTCGCGCTCATCGCCACAATACAGGTTTGCCAAAACAAAAATAGTGGATTAAAGGGCTATTCCCACTGCTTCCGTTCCGGGACCGGGCCGTGGCTGTTCCGCGTGTCGTCCGGGCTCGTTTGAGATTGATTGCATGCGTTCTTATGAACGCATTCACACCGACGCGCCGTGCCCAGACCGGGACAGCGTTGAGTTGCCGTCGTGCTGCCGCAGTGCGAGAAAAAAACTATCGTTGCCGACGATACTTTGTGTTGGCCGGAGAGTGCACGGAAGGCACTCGGGTGGATGCGTGTATTTTGTAGTGACATATTTCGCGCGGAGTGAGCTGCGGTATGAAAATAAGAGAAAGACGTTCTTTCACATACACACATCAACATTTCTCAACCAGAGCGCAGCGCAGGCACGGTTCAAGCACGGCGCAGTGTGAATGCATGAAAAGTCCCGGACGAACCCGGTCCCGGCCCGGTCCCGGAACGGAAGCAGTGGGAATAGCCCTTAACTTTGCTTCCGATGTGGAGCGTATCATTCGTCCGCCAGAGCTCTCGCACAGTTTGGCAGTCCGTTAGTAGCAGTTAGAGCTGTAGCACGCGTTCGTATCAGCAGCTCGCTAGACGCGCTACGCCGTCTCTCGCGATTGGGTTGTGCGATCCTTAGTAATTACCTACCATCATGCCGCCGGTATCAGTGCGTACAACGATCGAGTCCTCGGTGAAGGAATTCAATGATAGCACCAGTGGTCCGAAACGGTTACATCAGTCCAGAACACGCTTCATGCCCATTACGTTCGGCCGCGATGGGGTAAGAAATACGATTCAACCAAAACAAAGAAACAAAAATTTAAGGATAATCGAAAAAATACTGGTACCTACCGCTCGACAAGATGCGATTTGTAACTTTGTGCTGTGTAATTTTAGAAAATAGCTTACCGCCAGAAGCGCGACAAATTATTTTCGACACAATTCAACGGGCGTTCAAACGAGTGTGATTGATCTGCTGTGAATGTGTACAATCCCATTACTTGTCGGCAGGATGAAAGTAACTCCTACAAACGATTTGAGCTAGAAAATTTGGCGAACGGAAGCCACATGTTAAAGAAGAATTATTAATTGTGTTTCGACGTCGTCACATCGGCGGCAAGCGAAATTCATTGCCAAGGCTGAAGAAGGGACGCGAATAAAAAAAGATGTGAGACGCCAAGACTCGTCTGTCTGTTAATACTGACCGGCTAATCGATTTATGCTTGTAATGGTGCTGGTGTTGTGAAACGCGATTTGATTTGACTGCAAAATCATGAAAATGCAAAGCAATATACTGAATCTGAATCATAATTTCATAACAAAGTTTAAAATATCATGGTAGGTAGTACCTACGATTAGCAATAGATGCGTTATTTATTACTGATCGCTCATATCGATATCGTAAATAAACAACAGAAATACGAGTAATATTTTGGCTACAGCTTCGTTTTTTAGCGATAACGCAAACCACGCCAGCTTATCAAGCATACATAGCACTACCACGAATTGAGGAGAAATTAGTACACGGCAAAAACGCAGACGATGAGTAACAATAGCCTCTTTGTTATGAAATGAGAAGAAATTTTGTTAATTTCTCACTGTCACTTTTCGGTCCGGTTTTTGTTATTATTTTGTGGTCATTCAATGGTGCGGAATAGCAGCCAGGGTGAACGAGTTTACGTGTGGTATGATTTATGAGCGAGCGATTTTTTTTATTTTACATATGAGGGATTCAGCGAAATCTCAGCTATGGATTTCGCAACACCTTTTCAAATTTCAATGAAAATTTTCATTTCAGAATTTTTGAGAAACATGTCTTGAAACAAAGTATTTTTTTTATAATGAAATGTTAACTTGTAAAATTTTAATTCTATTCATTCCTAATCTTGAGGTAGGGGTTACAGGTTAGTCGCAAACACTCGATGACAAACCTGAACTTGTTTGAAATGTTGATATTATGCACCGCTGGAAACCTTGGGGGCTCAAACTTGTTTACCGGTCATTGTTTTTCGAATTAAATTGATTAAATGAGTTCGCAATCTGCATATATGTACTAATAACGCATCTTCTGAACCGAATAGGTCATTGGCCCCAGCTTAGAGATAGCCAAATTACTGTAAGCAAGTATTTAACCTGCTCAAATTTTCCCTGAAATCAACCAACACGCAGTAATCCCATTCATCACTTGCTGTTTTTTATTTTGATTTGTTTTGATCAACAACTGGTTATACTAAAATATTTCCAATCTAGGAACGGAACCCTGTTAAATGGCATATCTTCTACAAAAAAAGCTACAGCTCTAGAGACTTAGCCTTCACACTTATTAGCACATGTTGTGTTAATTACTTCAAGTTCCTCAGCGAAAACAAAAACAAATGGAATGCGTGTAATCATCACTTTCGGAAGTTATGTTTTCAAAAGTTAAAGCAGAATACAGTAAAATCTTTTTTTATACGGGTTTTTTACGCAAGTTGCTTTTCTTAATAACTCAAAAACGGTTCAAGATATCGACCTCATTTCAATCACGTTTTCCGTTTCAGGCCCCTAGGTACCATATATCAAATTTCAAAAGAACTCACAATTTTTGGTGTAAATACTGAAAATTTAGAATATTGAATTTTGGTCTCTAAATTGACCACTGTCATATTCAAACAAGTTTCAAACATTTTAAAACCGGTTTTCTTCGTTATATTCGCAAACAAAAAAGTCTTTTTTCACGCGATCCCATACAAATTTGGAACGCATCCCTCGTGTAAAAAAGACCTTACTGTATAATTCAATTGTGAAGCCACCGTTTATTTGAAATTTCAGTTATCAGCATGTTAGCCTGGCCTGTAGTACTTGGAAGATTTATGCTTTGTCGGCTTTAATCGTTAGGTTGTCTAATTTTGTGAACCCCGGGCAGGATAAAAAAAAGGTGATTATTAAAAAGTAAAAAGCAAACACGCACAAAGAGTGCGAGCGAAAATGATAAGCGAAAACCGTTGCCAGCAAAAACGTTGCCCCTAGAAATTCACCTCAATCAACCGATCTCCCGGATTAATCGTAAGTAACGACACAAAAAATATCGATTGGAGCATTGTATTGTTTTGTTTCTAGTAATTAATTTACACGAGACCGGATAAAACCGGATTTACACCTTTGTTGGAAATGTTCGAGGTAGACCCGATATTGCGGTGTGTTTAAATTCTTAAATATCCTGCAATGATTAAATCAGTGTCACGTTGGAATGCGAGTCACACCTATTTGGAAAAATCGAGCAATTAGACATTTTGTTTTTGATAAGTTCTAATAAAAAAAAGTGTATTTTCAGCTGAGCAGTCCCAAAAAATCAGAAAGATTTATTTTTATACTACTTATACTTTATACTAAAGATTTATTTTTATATTTATACTACTTTTTATTTTTATACTGTCCGACGTTTCGTCACTGATCGGTGACATCTTAAGGAAAAATTGCGGGGATGTATCATTGTTTTTATACATATTACAGTAGTTACAAATGAGAATCAACAATGCACATCGCATTGTTGACTTTTCAAGCACACGACCATGTCTATAATTTTGAAATTAATTTACAATTTTTCCGTTGCCCCCTTTCAATCCCAGCTTCTAATCAAAAGTATTCTGTTCTGTGTTTGCGCTGTTTCTACTGTGAACTATCAACACTCAAAATACTACAAGTTTTTGCCTTACCAGGAAATTTTTTCGCGTTCTGATAAATTTGATAAAAGTTTGAAAAACGTTTCCTTAGTTTGAAGACATTTTTCTTAAAGACATGTCACGATCCCGAATAAAGAGAGGTGAACACAAATATCGCAACAGAAACAAGTTGTTGCAATAAAAAACCTAAATTAATCCACCTATCGGTCAGACCCAGCCTTTCTCATTCAAGCTTATTATTTGTAAAAATAGATTTACATGAACGCTTCAATCCAATAAATGTGTATTCACTTTTTGGGTTCCAAAATAGTTAATGATGTTGTAATATAAGTATAAAATAGAAATTTGACTTAATGTAAATGCTCAATAAATAGCGAAATAAAAGTAATAATTCTAAATATCGAAAATTCAATCACGAGCGATACCGGGAACATTCAAATGGTACGATAGCACATTTAAATTATATTGTGGCCACATATATTGATCAAAGCAGGTATAGTTTTAAATAGCCTTTAAATTTTTTTTCTTTCCATAACTTTTGAACCACATATCAAATTGTTATGAAGTTTGTTATTTGTAAGTTTGAGAGATTACTCGTTCGTATGACACTAGTAATGTTCAAATAAGTCGTGTAATCTTTGAGATAATAGAATTTGGTTTTTTTATTAACAATTTAATTCATAACGGTTGCTTAGTTCGATTATCACTGTGCTACAAATAAAAAAAATGCAAGAACTTCTGAAGTGACCTAGTGTAGGTTGTAGGTCTTATTGAGTGTAACATTCGTTCATACTAGAAATTTTTCAAACACCCCCAAAATCTGAAGTTATGGCCAAAATACGATTTTTTGGACCTCAGCGCATATAATATTTTTTAACTCAGTCATTTGTCAACCGATTTTCAATATTAAAGCAGTTTTAGAAAGAGTACAAATAGAGCTTTCAAAATATATACAGGTATGTTCTAATATCAATAAAAAATGTTAAGTTATTTGAGTTTATATCTAATTTTTTAGATTTTTTCACGCAATTTTTCAATTTAATTTTAAATTTACCGTCTATTTTTGTAAGAAACATACCACAAATACACTATAATTTCGAAAGTATGTTCAATTCCGAATCAAATGAAAGCAGTTTTGTGGAAATCGGTTGATATTTGACAAAGTTATATATTTTATAAAGAAAACCAAAATTTTTGGCTTCTATCGCACATTTATTTCACGGTGCTACAAATGATGAAAAAATGCAAAAACTTTTGATGTGACTTAGTGTGGGTTGTAGCTTTAGTCAAATGTTAATTGCGCGTTTACTTGAAGTTTTTCAAATACCCCAAAAATTATTAGTTATGGTCAAAACCCTGTTTTTTACCCTAGCTCACATTTTTATGTTTAATACGGTTATTTTTCAACCGATTTTTTATATTTTGGCTGTTTTGGAAAGGCGAAAAATAGAGCATTATAAACATATAAATATGTCTCAAAAGTTTACCTATATGTGATGAATAGTTTTAAAATAAATAAGATGGTTTATGTTATTTTCAAATTTTTCCAAATTTATTCGCAATTTTCACACATTTTTGTAATGATGGAGCTACAATTGCTGTAAATTTTGAAAAGTTCTTTTTAGTACCAAAAGAAAACAATAGGTGTTGTTAATGAAAATATGTTATAATTATGCTGAGAAATGATTTGATGAAATCTAAGTATATGGTGGAAAACATTAAGTCATATCTCAGCCAAATTATAACAGATTTTCATAAACAACACTTACTGTTTTCGTTTGACACTAGATGTACTTTTCAAATTCTACAGCAATTAAAGCTCGTTCATTACAAAAATGTGTGAAAAATTGCGAATAAATTTGGAAAAATTTCAAAATAACAGAAACTATTTTATTTATTTTAAAACTATTCATCACATATAGGTAAAATTTGAAAAAAAAATAAACCATCTTATTTTATTGAATATAAATCATCTTATTTTATTTAAAACTATCCATCACATATAGGAAAACTCTTTGTACATGTTTCTATGTTTTAAGAGTTCTATTTTTCGCCTTTCCAAAACAGCCAAAATATAAAAAATTGGTTGAAAAATAACTGAATTAAACATAAAAATGTGAGCTAAGGTAAAAAACAGGGGTTTGACCATAACTAATAATTTTTGGGGTATTTGAAAAACTTCAAGTAAACGCGCAAGTAACATTTGACTAAATCTACAACCCACACTAAGTCACATCAAAAGTTCTTGCATTTTTTCATCATTTGTAGCACCGTGAAATAATTGCGCGATAGAAGCCAAAAATTCTGGTTTTTTTTTAAAAATATATAACTTAGCCAAATATCAACCGATTTCCACAAAACTACTTTCAATTGATTCAGAATTGAATAAACTTTTAAAATAATGGTATATGTGGGATATGTTTCTCACAAAAAATAGACGGAAAATTGACAATTAAATTGAAACATTGCGTGAAAAAGTCTAAAAAATAAGATTTAAGCTCAAATAACTCAACATGTTTTATTGATAATAGAACAAACCTGTACATATTTTGAAAGCTCTATTTGTCCTCTTTCTAAAACTGCTTTAATATTGACAATCGGTTGATGAATGACTGAGTTAAAAAATATTATATGCGCTGAAGTCAAAAAAATCGTATTTTGACCATAACTTCAGATTTTGGGGGTGTTTGGAAAATTTCTAGTATGAACGAATGTTACACTCAACAAGACCTACAACCTACACTAGGTCACTTCAGAAGTTCTAAATCGCTGTAGCACAGTGTTATAATCAAATGAAATGGGAACGTATAGGGCAGCCAAACTTTGAAACCACGTGTTAAATCATAATTCATCAGTTAACCCTTAACTAGCCTGTTCATCTGATTATACAATTGATCAAATCGGTTGTGTACTTTCTGAGATAATGAAGTTTCGTGATTTTCACATTCTGGTACTTTACACACGAAGTTACAGTCCGATTACATTGAAATTCAATAGGGTGTTATGAGGCAGCTAGACCTTTCATTTGACACTAATTTCTCTGAGAAAAGTGAGCGAGTTTGACTAGTCTTCGGAATATGTTCCTTTTCATAGCTGGAATTCACATTTTTAAACATAACAGGCAAAGTAATAGTCCGATTGCAAAACAAATCAATAAGGTCTTATGGGGCAACTAGACCTTCCATTTGACACTGATTTTATGAAAATCGGTCCAGCCATCTCTGAGAAACATGAGTGAGATTAAACACTCTCCAGAACACGTTTCTTCAAATAACTTCTGAACCGCACGTTCAATCTTCATGAAACTCAAAAGTTAAGGGTTTTTTAAGTAGCTCGTTCATTCAAATCCAATTTTGTTAAAATCGGTTGAGTAGTTTCTGAGATAATAATGTTTCGTGATTTTTACGTTTTTAAACATAACCTCTAAACTAAAAATTCGATTGTAATGAAACTCAATGGGGTCTTATGGGGCAACTAGACCTCTCATTTGCAATTAATTTCATGAAGATCGGTCCAGCCATCTCTGAGAAAATCGAGTGAGATTGGGAGAGCGTTACACACACACATACACACACACATACGCACACACACACATACAGAAAATGCTCAGCTCGTCAAACTAAGTCGATGGATATACGAGATTCGACACTTTGGAGCACTTTTATACCTTTGGTTTTTCTAGTGATTGCTATACCTTTCTAGGAGAAAGGCAAAAACTATGCTTTGCCCCTAAAAGTTGATTATATCTGAATATTATTTTCATTTTTTTCCGCAGCAAGTAGTAACAAAAAGTGTTCAAAAAGTCTGAATTAATTAAAACCTCTGCAAAAAGCTAGCGTTATTCAAAGGTAAACATTTTTAATATTCTTGAAAAATGGATTCATTTTTCGTAAATTTGTATTACAAATGGAATATAACCTCTTCGTCTTGCGAAGCTGAGAAAAGGACATAACTTGAAAAAGGCGGAGCTACTTACAATATCGGTATGAAATAAACATTAAGAACAGAAAGCAAGCTGAGCAATGCCACAAAAAATGTCCCAGTTTTAATTTTTGTTTTATTTGTTATTTTTTATTTGGCTGAACTCTGCATAGGTATTTCTATACGCGAAAGATGCCATTTGTTGGTTATTTTTTTTTTTTTGAAGCACGACTCATTTTGAAAACTACAAAAGATTAGCTTAACATTGATGGCTGCTCGATCATGAAGAAACAAGAACCAAAAAGTTAAAATTTTCCAGAAAAACGAGAATAAATTTAAAACCAGAACGTTCGGTTTGACTGGTATAACGTCTTCAGCAAAGTTTTTCACTTCAAGGCAATTTATTGGTTTTGAAAATACAGTTATTGGAGAGTGTTTTACATTTTAATCAGCTTTTTACAACTTTTTAGATACCGGCGAACGCTACCTTGAATTTGAAAATGGCATCAGACATCTTTTTAAAGTTTCCAAGTGTAGGGACCCACATAGGGGTATTTGTGTGCAAAAGTTGGATTTTGAATACGGAATTTTGTGATATTTTCGGTGGAATTCATAATATTGGTGATTTTGGTTGACCTGTTTCAAATATGGATCTTCAAATGAAAGGTATGCATTAAGTTTTGAACATTTTAGATGGAGGGTTTGATGAGTTGTTTACTGTTTTTCTTTGCATTGCCAGTTTTGGAAATTTTACCTCCAGAATTGAGCTTCGAAATTGTTTTTTTTTTTCAATGTTCTGGACGTTTCTGTGCGCAAACCAACTCATTTTTGAGTAGATATGGGTGTCCTTGAACACGTCCCGAAAATAAACTTGAGCATGTTTGCGCATTTATGATATATCATGTCTTTACATGTACAATCCTATGCAATGTTTTTTTTTTATTTATAACTTTTTTTTTAAATTGCGACGTGTTTTCAGACACTGAAAAAATCTTTCTGAAGAAACTTCTTTGGAAATGGCTCCAAGAATCCTCTGCCACATCGTGGATTAAAAAATTTTAGTTTTTGGAGGCGAAGTTATTCCGAATAATGAAATGTTCATTAAAATCGCGGAAGATGCTTAAACAGCGAATGAGTATTTTTAAAGCAGATTTCATGCGCAGGTGGACAGCAGCTAATCGTCACAAAATACGTTTCTCTACAATTAATGCAAAATGGTTAGGTGGATGTGTGAGCTTTCCAGCTTGCAAAGGAATTTCTAAAGTCGGTCGTCCGGTGAAAAATTTTGAAAACTTGAGTAATGAGAAGTAAGCGCAACAATACAAAGGAACTCAGAGACAACGTTTCCCCAGACGAATTAGTCAACGAGCCATCGGAAATGTTGATGTAGCCTACGTTATAAAAGAAATAGCTGAAAATCCATCAAAAGCTTCAGATGTACGAAGTACAATATCTTCCTGCAAACCCGACGAAGTTCAAAAACATTCACCCAAACAAGCATTGACTATTTTTGTCGAAGCTAACCTCAGTAGAAGGCAGTGGAATGTTATACAGAGTGCAAATAAAAATGTAAACCCGTATTATTCCATTCTGCAGAAGGCAAAAGCTGAATGTTACCCAAAAGACATTAGTGTCACGGAAACAAGCGCTGAAATACGTCTTCAATCTTTACTTGACCATACTACTTTAAGATTATGCAAATAGTTGGATGAAGTATTCAGGCAGGTTAATACTGAAGAATTGGGATATTTAGAGCTTTATTCGAAGTGGGGATGTGACGGTTCACAACAAGCTGAGTATAAGCAAAAATTTATAAACATGAAAGCCAACGATTGCAGTATCTTTCAAAGCTCCTTTGTACCGATAAGGCTCACAAGCACTTTTAACGGAAATTTAACAATTTTGTGGGAAACCCTGTACCTTCATCGCCTAGATATTGCAGACCAATTAGAATTAGGTTCGTGCGCGAAAGTACTGACATCACAAAATCAGAAAACAAATATATAGAATATCAAGCGAAAATGTTGAACCAAACTAAGTTATACACATCATATGGAAATTCAGTGTCCGTTACACATGTGTTAATGCCCACTATGCTCTATGCCAAGGTCTGTAACGCTGCCACTAACACCACATCGACTATGCGATGCTATATTTGTAACGAAACGTCCAAACATTTCAATAATCTAACGATAACAAAATCGAATCCAGAAACTTTTAGATTTGGCCTTTCGACACTCCATGCGAAAATTCGTTGCTTTGAAGCCCTGTTACATGTTGCATACAAACTACCAATTAATAAATGGCAAGCCCGTACTAACTTGGAGAAACAAACTGTTTCTGCAACAAAGCAGAGAATTTAAAGATCTTTTAGAGATGAGATGGGCTTATTGGTAGATATGCCATGTCCCAAAGGTGGCAACACAAACGATAGGAACACACGAAGATTCTTTGGTGACCCTGTAAAGGCTTCGCAAATAACAGGAATCAATGTTGATTAAATTAATAAAATAAAAGTTATATTGGAAGCTGTTTCAAGTGGATACAGTATTGACCCGGAAAAATTTTCATTGTTCGCTTAACTTTGCACAAAATTTTGATGCATGGTGCAGAGGTGATTCGGCAGCAATTCTACCAATTGGACAGCTTTCAGAAGAAGCAGCTGAAGCAAGTAACAAATACTTCCGCAAATACAGACAAAACTTTGCGAGAAAAACATCGAGAGTAGAATGTAATCATGATGTAATTAATAGGTTGTTATTAAGTTCCGATCAATTTCTTACGAGTTTGCGAAAAATGCCATAAAAAACATCCTCGCAATTTTGTCCAGACTTTAAGTCTCTTGGTTCCAGAACAAGTGAATTGCTCTGAAGATGTCGTTGTAACATTTGAGTACGATTTTGATGATAAGTTTGATGAATAAACGTTTTTCTATATTACTTTGTTTAACTGTATAAAAATGAAATATGAAGAAAAATAAATTTCCAGCTAAATCTGTTTCTGGGCAATCGTTTATTTTTGTGCAGTCTGTATCAAAGGCGTCAGCATAAAAGCAAACCCTCTGTGCTACATTCTGATTTGGATCTTGATCTTCTGTTTATTTTTATTAATCATTACTTCGTGATCAACTGTTTGGTGTACAGGTAAATTGCGAGGATAGTGCTACAATTCTATTGACGCTAACGCTAAAGTTATTTATCACTGCTACGTAGATATTATTTGTCTTTCAACTGTGATTTTCATATTAAAGACATAAGAACTACTAAATATAAAAATTTAAATGTTATTGCGCCTGAAAATATTTGTTTCCAACTTTTCACTTGGAATACCCCTATGTGGGACGGTTCTATGATCTAGATACATCAATATTGTTTTACACAGCCTTGTACGAACCGGAAGTCGCAAATTTTAAAATGATATCAATTTTCTGTATCTCGGCGTCATGTCAGCTCCGAATATATCAGTATTTGAGCATTATTCTTAATGTTATCCAGCTTTTATGAAACCGGAAATCATCATCTTGAAAAGTCTTTGAACATCATCTTTGATTCGAAAATATGTATATTGTAGTAAACAATTCATTTTCGCAGATTTCCAGAAACCGGAAGACACTCCTGACGTCTGCGAACACTGAGCTTGTACGAAATTGGTTCAGCGTATACTAAAATTCGACACTAAACTTTTTTTTCAGTTAAGCTGTTTATCATTACTACAATAACTAACGTAACACAAAACTCTTCCGTATACTATCTTTTTAAAGACATTAAAATATTTGCAATACATTTTGCACTTTAACAGTTAACTAAACACCCACTGGTAGATAACTGTTCAGTTCAGTAGATTGGTAAAGATAAAACTTTTGAAGGTGGAGCTCAAAAAAGCCAGAGAACTATTTGAGGTAGTTTTATTCATAGTTCACGTCACTGTTTTCAATTATGAATAACTTATTTCAGAACTGCTTACAAAGGTATTATGAAACTTAACCATCTTGTCGAGCATAGAATACGTAATCCATTTCAGTCAATCTGATTTCAAAAGCACAGCACCTAATAAACGTCTTTTTATCTTTCCTCAGAAACCGCAATTCAAAAAAGACCCCCATAGCGCGGAAGCGCAAGATTTTTACGAGCTACGTGACCGCTGTCGGCGTACCGGCACCCTTTTCGAGGATCCCGAATTCCCCGCCAACGCTGCGTCGCTGAACTTTAGCGGTGAGCTCCGCCCCGACATCCGATGGCTGCGACCGAAGGAGATCAGCCAAGGGGCGGTTTTCTTCGACAACAGTTTCTCGCGGTTCGACATAAATCAGGGTGAACTTGGCGACTGTTGGCTGCTGGCGGCTGCAGCCAATTTGACTCAGGATCCGATGCTGTTCTCACGCATTGTACCCGATGACAACAGCTTTGCGGAGAGCTACGCGGGAATATTTCACTTTCGATTTTGGAGATTCGGTCACTGGTGTGACGTGGTGATTGACGACCGCTTGCCAACGACCAACGGAAGTTTGGTCTATATGCGATCCAGTGAGAAGAATGAGTTTTGGAGTGCATTGCTGGAGAAAGCGTACGCTAAGCTGTTCGGATCTTACGAGGCATTGCGAGGTGGGTCAGCTAGTGAAGCGATGGAAGACTTCACAGGAGGAGTTACGGAAACGTTCGAAATGAAAGAGGCTCCGAAGGATTTGTTTCAGATCATCGAGAAGGGCTTCCGAAATCACGCTATGTTTGCGTGCAGTTTGGAACCGGATCCGAACAAATTTGAAGCCGAAACTGCTCAAGGTTTGATCCGGGGTCATGCGTATTCGATCATTATGGCAAAGATGATAGATATACAAACACCAAGGACGAAGGGAAAAATTCCATTGCTACGACTGAGAAACCCATGGGGAAATGCCAACGAGTGGAATGGAGCATGGAGTGACAAGTCACCAGAATGGAAATTTATTCCGGAGGAAACCAAGCGCGAGATCGGATTAACTTTTGAAGTGGATGGTGAGTTCTGGATGTCGTATCAGGATTTTGTTAAATATTTTGACCGAGTTGAGATCTGTAATCTCAGTCCCAATTGTCCGATCGTTCGTCAGATGATGGGCTACCCTTGGAAACAAGCTTCATTTGAGGGCGAATGGGCGATCGGAAGCACGGCAGGAGGCTGCCGAAATTATCCGGATACTTTTTGGCATAATCCGCAGTATGTTATTAGTTTGGAAGATCCGGATAAAGATGATGACGATGCCAAAGCGACAGCTATCGTTGCTCTGATGCAAAAGAATCGCCGTTCCAAGCAGAACAAAGGAATCGACTGTCTTACGGTAGGGTTTATAATATACCGTGTTGGCGAAGAAGATCTCAAGAAAAAACCTCTACCAAAAGAATTTTTCCTCCGCAATGCTTCGGTAGCTAGATCCACTTTCATCAACCTTCGCGAAGTTACCTGTCGATTCCGGCTGGATCCCGGAACGTACGTTATAATCCCGTCTACTTTTGATCCAAACATCGAGGGTGAATTCCTGATTCGGGTGTTCTCCGAGTGCCCGAGTTGCATGAGTGAAAATGACCAGTGCGTAGGGGACTGCGAAATGGATCCTCGGGTAAGTTTAATCGACATTGCACGAGTTGCATAACGTTATGTCCCTTACTGCCTGATAGATATGCCTTCCATCTCCCTGTTCCCATCGTAGCGACTTGTCAGTGTTAGTGCACTTTAGAGATAGATGTAATGAATAATGCTAGTAGTTAAAATGCTAATATTTCACTGAATGTTTCTGCATTGCTGTACATTCTGCTAATGTTTTAAGGTCCCAACCACCGATAACACCAGGCCAGCAGCAACAGTAAGTGTATTGTAATCAGGGTTGATATTTGTTGACACTCTTGAGTGAAAGTGAAAAAAAGCATCCATAAACGTTATTTTTTTACAATCCTTTCAGAGTTCTCCCTTCCCGCTTTTTGCATGGAAGTGAACTGTCAAAACACCTCATTATATTTCATGCGATGAAAGCAAGACAACAAAATCAGTTTATCAGTTAACGAAGATTGTCAAGGCATCGGTCAGTGTCAGTGAAAAAGTGTTTCGGTAAGGTTCATTTTGGTTAAGTGGACTGTTTGTTTTTCTTTTTCGCTTTGAAGTGAAGATCATTTGGTTGGATTTGTCGTCAAATTTTATTCCGTAACCGTGAACGATGAGCGCGATCTATTTCATCTGAGTATAACAGCATGTTACTAGGACGAAAATCTAGTGTATCTGAAAGAGTGCTGCGATCATTGGAAGTGAAAATTGAAAATGATTGGCTGTAATTTTCGAAGAATTTTGCTGGGGAAAATGACTTTTATCAGCACTGATTGTTATTAAAAAAAAAACATTTTTGCCTTTCTCTCAGAAAGGTATAGCAATCACTGGAAAAACCAAAGGTATAAAAGTGGTCCCAATGGCCGAATGTCATATACCACTCGACTTCTTTCGACGAACTGAGCATTTTCTGTATGTATGTATGTATGTGTGTATGTGTGTGTGTGTGTGTATGTATGTGCAACTTTTTTTTCTCACTCACTTTTCTCAGAGATGGCTGGACCGATTTTCATGAAATTAATTGCAAATGAAAGGCCTAGTTGCGCCATTGGTTGCTATTGAATTTCATTGTAATCGGATTTTTAGTTTAGAGGTTATGTATCAAAATGTAACAATCACGAAACATCAATATCTCAGAAACCACACAACCGATTTCAATAAAACTGGTTACAAATGATTGGGCTGTCCCCAGAACCCTTAACTTTTAAATTTCGTTATGATTGAACATATGGTTCAAAAGTTATGTAAAGAAAAGTTATCCTGAGGTTGTTTAAACTCACTCATTTTTCTCAGTGATGGCTGAACCGATTTTCACAAAATTAGTGTCAAATGAAAGGTCTAGTTGCCCCATAGGTTGCTATTGATTTTCAATGCAATCGGATTGTAACTGTGTCCGTTGTTCATAAAAATGTGAAATCACATAATGAAAGTAAACATAATGACTCTCCTAACGATCACTGGCTAATCAAAAGGTAGAAAAATGATTGAAATGGCCGAATGTCATATACTACTCAACTCAGTTCGACGAATCGAGCATTTTCTGCATATATGCATGTGTAGGTGTATATGTTTGTGTGTGGGTGTGTACGTGTATATGTGCACTTTTCTTTCGCACTCATTTTTCTCAGAGATGGTCTGACCGATTCTTTCTATCTTGGTGTCAAATGAAGGGTCTATTTGCCGCTTAGGTTGCTATTGAATTTCATTGTAATCAAACTTTTAGTTTGATGTTGCGGCCTTGCTCAGGATTTAAGTTGGAATTAAAAGTCATTTCTATCATTTCACTTTTTGCCTTTCTCCTAGAAAGGTATAGCAATCACTGCAAAAACTAAAGGTATAAAAGTGCTCAAAAGGGCCGAATGTCGTATACCACTCGACTCAGTTCGACGAGCTGAGCATTTTTTGCATGTGTGTGTGTAACGCTCTCCCAATCTCACTCGATTTTCTCAGAGATGGCTGAATCGATTTCAATGAAATCAATTGCAAATGAAAGATCTAGTTGCCCTATAAGACCCTATTGAATTTTGTTGTAATCTGATTTCTAGTTTAGAGGTTATGTATAAAAACGTAAAAATCACGAAACATCAATATCTCAGAAACTACACAACCGATTTGAACAAAATTGGTTTCAAATGAACGGTCTACCTAAAAACCCTCAACTTTTGAATTTTATGAAGATTGAACATATGGTTCAGAAATTACAGAAAGAAACGTGTTCTGGAGACTGTTTAATCTCACTCATGTGTCTCAGAGATGGCTGAACCGATTTTCATAAAGTCAGTGTCATATGGAAAGTCTTGTTGCCCCATAAGACCCTAATGATTTTTTTTTGCGAACGGATCATTACTTTTCCTGTTATGTTTAAAAATGTGAAATCCAGCTATGAAAAGGAACATATTCTGATGACTACTTGGGCTCACTCACTTTTCTCAGAGATGGTTGACATGATTTCCACAGAATTAGTATCAAACGAAAGGTCTAGCTGCCTCATAACACCCTGTTGAATTTTGCTGTAATCGGAATGTAACTTCGTCTGTAATGTATCGAAATGTGAAAATCACTAAACTTCATTATCTTAGAAACTACACAACAGATTTGAACAATATTGATATCGAATGAACGGGATAGTTAAGGGTTAACTGATGAATTATGACTGAACACTTGGTTTCAACGTTTGGCTCCTCCATACGTTCCCTTTTCATTTGATTGTAATCAAACTTAAGCAACCGTTATGTTTTAATTTTTAAAACAACGAAAATCTATTATCTCAAGTATTACACGACTTATTTGAACATAACTAGTGTCATACGAACGAGTCATCTCTCAAACTTATAAATAACAAACTTAATAAAAAATTTATATACTGTTCAAAAGTTTTGTAAAGAAAAGAAATTCAAAGACTATTCAACACTATAGCTGCTTTGATCAATATATATGGCCTCAACATGATTCAAATGTGGTATCGTACTATTTGAACGTTCCCGGTATCGCTCGTGATTAAATTGTTCGAAATTAAGAGTCATTTCTTATATTTCGCTATTTCAGAAGCACTAACATTACGTCAAATTTCATATTTTATACTTTAATTACAACATCAATATTTTTGAACCCAAAGAGTGAATATATCTTTTTGGATTTAAGCATTCATGTAAATCTATTTTTACAAATAATAAGTTTGAATGGGAAAGGCTGAGTCTGACCGCTAGGTGGATTAATTTAGGTTTTTAAATGCATGTTTCACTCTTTCACCAGTTAATTGACTTGCAAAATAACCAGATCAATCTCATCCGCAGATCGATCAAACCCTTCCGGACCCAACGAAGCCAGACCCGCAACGACATGCAATGGAGAAACTATTCATTGATGTGGCCGGAGAAGACGGCGAAGTAGACTGGATGGAGCTGAAACTAGTGCTTGATCACTGCTTCCGTGATGACATAGCTATCGCAGCCAAAGGACTTTCCCGAAGCTATCAGTTAGCCCCGCTAGGTACTCATTTGAAGCCTGCTCCCTCAATTGCTTCCGGCGAACCAGTTTGCTGCGGGCTACCGGCTATCCTGCAGGACTGGTACACTAACATGGCTGGCGGTGACAATCGTCCCGTGCAAACGATTGCCGCAGATTCGGCGCTTACAAAGGAAAAAATGCCGTTACTTTCAGGTAAAATCTAATGGTTCTTTAGCAAGATTCCTTAAATAAGATTATATCCATTTTTCAGCGGATCCAACGGTAGCTGGTTTCTCGAAGGATGCCTGCCGTTCGATAGTCGCCATGCTGGACGAGGACGGGTCCGGGAAGTTGGGCTTCGTGGAGTTCCACGAATTGCTGACCGAGATTGCACGCTGGAAGGCGGTCTTCAAGTTGTACGACCAAAATCGAACCGGTCGGTTGAATCCTTTCGAGCTACGAACGGCGCTGCAGTCGGCTGGATACAATCTCAACAACAAGATTCTCAATAGCCTAATGCATCGGTACGGCTCGAAGGAGGGGGAAATTTGGTTCGACGATTTCATCACCTGTGCGGTGAAAATTAGAACTATGATTGGTAAGTGCTCACAATATCGGAGACGGCATAATCATATTATTTCTGTCATCCTTTTTAGACATATTTAAAGCAAAGGACGTCAATGGTACGAACATCGCATCATTCAATATGGACGAATGGATCCACAAAACAATTTATTCCTAAATTATATTTACTACTGCAAAGTTTTCACAGCAGTATATTTTACTATTAATTAGAAGTTTTTAAGTTCTTCGCTTGAGCCAACCATAAATTGTACATCTCTCTATACTGCTGGTTTCAAATACCAGAAATTTTCTTTTCACTATTAAAAAGAACAAGCTGGTATCCTTTTGTGTACATCATAACTGCCAACTTTTGATAAATTTCCTACTTACAAAGTTATTTTTTAATCCGCAGCTTACCAAACGTGGAACGTTTTTGAGAACTTTGATCTCTTTTTTATTTTACAGTCTTCCAGAGCACTCTGCTGAACGAGGAAAAAAGAATTTCTCAAACTAGTCCTGTTTTTTGTCTTAGCTGTGTTTCACGATGACAAGTTCGCGTTTCGTTTAAAATTAGCCTACCACTTGCCATTGAGTTGCAGGCTTTCCTGCAACTAACACATTTCCTGTCGATCGTCTGACGCTTTTTCAATCGATTAAAAGAACATCTGGCATCTGATGCTACCAGTTATGCTAATTGCAGTTTGTCACGCTTAATTCTACACAAAACTGATTCGATTAATTAATTATGATTTATTTGTGCTAATAGCAAAATGGAATTTTGCAACGTAGACAGCCCTTTGTCGGCAGGCCATATTTAAAGATTAGAAAAAGTAACCGAATGCTTTGTTGGGGAAGAACTTGAAATTAAGGTAACAGAACAGTATGAACTAGAACGTAAACAGGTTTGTACCACATCGTAAAATTAGTGTTAGGCATGAATTCATTGATAAATTATCAATTAACGTTGGCCACGAGCATTAACGTCTTATTAAGTAGAGCAAAAAAACTCTTAAGTTGATACATTTCATGCAGGATCCTTAATTTTTTTACAATATCTGTAATTCTATTGCTATTGAAAAACTTATTAGCCAAGCTCAGAGGATATTAAACGTGATTTTTCATTGGGGTTGTCCATTTTCGAAGTTAAGAAATCGAAATTTTGAGCGCTTCAAGACACCTCTGAATCATGTCCGACTGAGCATAAATTTTCCACAAATCACTTTTTGGGCTAATAACAAAATTGTACATGGTCGGTTTTTGAAACTTGACATGATTATTTTTACCCACCCTAATACATGTTTGTATGTATCACTGATTTGACGAATTTATAAACTGATTGAACGGCATTGCTCCGGAAAAAAGGGTTATGATTAAAAACCATTTCTTATAATTCGTTGCGTATTAGGCACAACTCATCTCCCAAAATCTACGTCAAATTTCACATTTTATAACTCAATTATCCATTTTAAATCAGAGTAGGCGTGTGACTTTGCACTCGTATCCAAGTGAGTCTTGAAACTTGCTCGCTTGCACATACTGTCAATGATTTGATGAAAGAGTAGACAAGTTCCTCGTGGGAATACCATATGTTAACACTTTTACGCGCCGTACCACAGTGACGCATCATGCCGAGCTAAGCCAAATTCCCGGGCAGCGCCGTGTGACGCGTTCGCTACTACCCAGAAGACTAGGAGTTCCCTACACTCATCGGTACTGACCTCGTCGTCGACGAACCAGTTTGATCCATACCACACTCCGTCTGGTAATTCATTGACAGGCATCAGTATCGCAGCGACCAATCTTTCCCGCAAATCCTCTCTCGCGCTCATCGCCACAATACAGGTTTGCCAAAACAAAAATAGTGGATTAAAGGGCTATTCCCACTGCTTCCGTTCCGGGACCGGGCCGTGGCTGTTCCGCGTGTCGTCCGGGCTCGTTTGAGATTGATTGCATGCGTTCTTATGAACGCATTCACACCGACGCGCCGTGCCCAGACCGGGACAGCGTTGAGTTGCCGTCGTGCTGCCGCAGTGCGAGAAAAAAACTATCGTTGCCGACGATACTTTGTGTTGGCCGGAGAGTGCACGGAAGGCACTCGGGTGGATGCGTGTATTTTGTAGTGACATATTTCGCGCGGAGTGAGCTGCGGTATGAAAATAAGAGAAAGACGTTCTTTCACATACACACATCAACATTTCTCAACCAGAGCGCAGCGCAGGCACGGTTCAAGCACGGCGCAGTGTGAATGCATGAAAAGTCCCGGACGAACCCGGTCCCGGCCCGGTCCCGGAACGGAAGCAGTGGGAATAGCCCTTAACTTTGCTTCCGATGTGGAGCGTATCATTCGTCCGCCAGAGCTCTCGCACAGTTTGGCAGTCCGTTAGTAGCAGTTAGAGCTGTAGCACGCGTTCGTATCAGCAGCTCGCTAGACGCGCTACGCCGTCTCTCGCGATTGGGTTGTGCGATCCTTAGTAATTACCTACCATCATGCCGCCGGTATCAGTGCGTACAACGATCGAGTCCTCGGTGAAGGAATTCAATGATAGCACCAGTGGTCCGAAACGGTTACATCAGTCCAGAACACGCTTCATGCCCATTACGTTCGGCCGCGATGGGGTAAGAAATACGATTCAACCAAAACAAAGAAACAAAAATTTAAGGATAATCGAAAAACTACTGGTACCTACCGCTCGACAAGATGCGATTTGTAACTTTGTGCTGTGTAATTTTAGAAAATAGCTTACCGCAAGAAGCGCGACAAATTATTTTCGACACAATTCAACGGGCGTTCAAACGAGTGTGATTGATCTGCTGTGAATGTGTACAATCCCATTACTTGTCGACAAAATGAAAGTAACTCCTACAAACGATTTGAGCTAGAAAATTTGGCGAACGGAAGCCACATGTTAAAGAAGACTGAAACCACGAGGAATTATTAATTGTGTTTCGACGTCGTCACATCGGCGGCAAGCGAAATTCATTGCCAAGGCTGAAGAAGGGACGCGAATAAGAAAAGATGTGAGACGCCAAGACTCGTCTGTCTGTTAATACTGACCGGCTAATCGATTTATGCTTGTAATGGTGCTGGTGTTGTGAAACGCGATTTGATTTGACTGCAAAATCATGAAAATGCAAAGCAATATACTGAATCTGAATCATAATTTTATAACAAAGTTTAAAATATCATGGTAGGTAGTACCTACGATTAGCAATAGATGCGTTATTTATTACTGATCGCTCATATCGATATCGTAAATAAACAACAGAAATACGAATAATATTTTGGCTACAGCTTCGTTTTTTAGCGATAACGCAAACCACGCCAGCTTATCAAGCATACATAGCACTACCACGAATTGAGGAGAAATTAGTGCACGGCAAAAACGCAGACGATGAGTAACAATAGCCTCTTTGTTATGAAATGAGAAGAAATTTTGTTAAATTCTCACTGTCACTTTTCGGTCCGGTTTTTGTTATTATTTTGTGGTCATTCAATGGTGCGGAATAGCAGCCAGGGTGAACGAGTTTACGTGTGGTATGATTTATGAGCGAGCGATTTTTTTTATTTACATATGAGGGATTCAGCGAAATCTCAGCTATGGATTTCGCAACACCTTTTCAAATTTCAATGAAAATTTTCATTTCAGAATTTTTGAGAAACATGTCTTGAAACAAAGTATTTTTTTTATAATGAAATGTTAACTTGTAAAATTTTAATTCTATTCATTCCTAATCTTGAGGTAGGGGTTACAGGTTAGTCGCAAACACTCGATGACAAACCTGAACTTGTTTGAAATGTTGATATTATGCACCGCTGGAAACCTTGGGGGCTCAAACTTGTTTACCGGTCATTGTTTTTCGAATTAAATTGATTACATGAGTTCGCAATCTGCACTAATAACGCATCTTCTGAACCGAATAGGTCATTGGCCCCAGCTTAGAGATAGCCAAATTACTGTAAGCAAGTATTTAACCTGCTCAAATTTTCCCTGAAATCAACCAACACGCAGTAATCCCATTCATCACTTGCTGTTTTTTATTTTGATTTGTTTTGATCAACAACTGGTTATACTAAAATATTTCCAATCTAGGAACGGAACCCTGTTAAATGGCATATCTTCTACAAAAAAGCTACAGCTCTAGAGACTTAGCCTTCACACTTATTAGCACATGTTGTGTTAATTACTTCAAGTTCCTCAGCGAAAACAAAAACAAATGGAATGCGTGTAATTATCACTTTCGGAAGTTATGTTTTCAAAAGTTAAAGCAGAATACAGTAAAGTCTTTTTTTATACGGGTTTTTTACGCAAGTTGCTTTTCTTAATAACTCAAAAACGGTTCAAGATATCGACCTCATTTCAATCACGTTTTCCGTTTCAGGCCCCTAGGTACCATATATCAAATTTCAAAAAAAACTCACAATTTTTAGTGTAAATACTGAAAATTTAGAATATTGAATTTTGGTCTCTAGATTGACCACTGTCTTATTCAAACAAGTTTCAAACATTTTAAAACCGGTTTTCTTCGTTATATTCGCAAACAAAAAAGTCTTTTTTCACGCGATCCCATACAAATTTGGAACGCATCCCTCGTGTAAAAAAGACCTTACTGTATAATTCAATTGTGAAGCCACCGTTTATTTGAAATTTCAGTTATCAGCATGTTAGCCTGGCCTGTAGTACTTGGAAGATTTATGCTTTGTCGGCTTTAATCGTTAGGTTGTCTAATTTTGTGAACCCCGGGCAGAATAAAAAAAAGGTGATTATTAAAAAGTAAAAAGCAAACACGCACAAAGAGTGCGAGCGAAAATGATAAGCGAAAACCGTTGCCAGCAAAAACGTTGCCCCTAGAAATTCACCTCAATCAACCGATCTCCCGGATTTATCGTAAGTAACGACACAAAAAATATCGATTGGAGCATTGTATTGTTTTGTTTCTAGTAATTAATTTACACGAGACCGGATAAAACCGGATTTACACCTTTGTTGGAAATGTTCGAGGTTGACCCGATATTGCGGTGTGTTTAAATTCTTAAATATCCTGCAATGATTAAATCAGTGTCACGTTGGAATGCGAGTCACACCTATTTGGAAAAATCGAGCAATTAGACATTTTGTTTTTGATAAATTCTAATAAAAAAAGTGTATTTTCAGCTGAGCAGTCCCAAAAAATCAGAAAGATTTATTTTCATACTGTCCGACGTTTCGTCACTGATCGGTGACATCTTCAGGAAAAATTGCGGGGATGTATCATTGTTTTTATACATATTACAGTAGTTACAAATGAGAATCAACAGTGCCCATCGCATTGTTGACTTTTCAAGCACACTACCATGTCTATAATTTTGAAATTAATTCACAATTTTTCCGTTGCCCCCTTTCAATCCCAGCTTCTAATCAAAAGTATTCTGTTCTGTGTTTGCGCTGTTTCGACTGTGAACTATCAACACTCAAAATACTACAAGTTTTTGCCTTACCAGGAAATTTTTTCGCGTTCTGATAAATTTGATAAAAGTTTGAAAAACGTTTCCTTAGTTTCAAGACATTTTCCTAAAAGACATGTCACGATCCCGAATAAAGAGAGGTGAACACAAATATCGCAACAGAAACAAGTTGTTGCAATAAAAAACCTAAATTAATCCACCTATCGGTCAGACCCAGCCTTTCTCACTCAAGCTTATTATTTGTAAAAATAGATTTACATGAACGCTTCAATCCAATAAATGTGTATTCACTTTTTGGGTTCTAAAATAGTTAATGATGTTGTAATATAAGTATAAAATATGAAATTTGACTTAATGTAAATGCTCAATAAATAGCGAAATAGAAGTAATAATTCTAAATATCGAAAATTCAATCACGAGCGATACCGGGAACATTCAAATGGTACGATAGCACATTTAAATTATGTTGTAGCCACATATATTGATCAAAGCAGGTATAGTTTTAAATAGCCTTTAAATTTTTTTTCTTTCCATAACTTTTGAACCACATATCAAATTGTTATGAAGTTTGTTATTTGTAAGTTTGAGAGATTACTCGTTCGTATGACACTAGTAATGTTCAAATAAGTCGTGTAATCTTTGAGATAATAGAATTTGGTTTTTTTATTAACAATTTAATTCATAACGGTTGCTTAGTTCGATTATCACTGTGCTATAAATGAAAAAAAAATGCAAGAACTTCTGAAGTGACCTAGTGTAGGTTGTAGGTCTTATTGAGTGTAACATTCGTTCATACTAGAAATTTTTCAAACACCCCCAAAATCTGAAGTTATGGCCAAAATACGATTTTTTGGACCTCAGCGCATATAATATTTTTTAACTCAGTCATTTGTCAACCGATTTTAAATATTAAAGCAGTTTTAGAAATAGGACAAATAGAGCTTTCAAAATATATACAGGTTTGTTCTAATATCAATAAAAAATGTTAAGTTATTTGAGTTTATATCTAATTTTTTAGACTTTTTCACGCAATTTTTCAATTTAATTTTAAATTTGCCGTCTATTTTTGTAAAAAACATACCACAAACACACTATAATTTCGAAAGTATGTTCAATTCCGAATCAAATGAAAGCAGTTTTGTGGAAAACGGTTGATATTTGGCTAAGTTATATATTTTATAAAGAAAACCAAAATTTTTGGCTTCTATCGCACATTTATTTCACGGTGCTACAAATGATGAAAAAATGCAAAAACTTTTGATGTGACTTAGTGTGGGTTGTAGCTTTAGTCAAATGTTAATTGCGCGTTTACTTGAAGTTTTTCAAATACCCCAAAAATTATTAGTTATGGTCAAAACCCTGTTTTTTACCCTAGCTCACATTTTTATGTTTAATACGGTTATTTTTCAACCGATTTTTTATATTTTGGCTGTTTTGGAAAGGCGAAAAATAGAGCATTATAAACATATAAATATGTCTCAAAAGTTTACCTATATGTGATGAATAGTTTTAAAATAAATAAGATGGTTTATGTTATTTTCAAATTTTTCCAAATTTATTCGCAATTTTTCACACATTTTTGTAATGATGGAGCTTCAATTGCTGTAAATTTTGAAAAGTTCTTTTTAGTACCAAAAGAAAACAATAGGTGTTGTTAATGAAAATATGTTATAATTATGCTGAGAAATGATTTGATGAAATCTAAGTATATGGTGGAAAACATTAAGTCATATCTCAGCCAAATTATAACAGATTTTCATAAACAACACTTACTGTTTTCGTTTGACACTAGATGTACTTTTCAAATTCTACAGCAATTAAAGCTCGTTCATTACAAAAATGTGTAAAAAATGTGTAAAAAATGTGAATAAATTTGGAAAAATTTCAAAATAACATAAACTATTTTATTTATTTCAAAACTATTCATCACATATAGGTAAAATTTGAAAAAAAAAATAAACCATCTTATTTTATTGAATATAAATCATCTTATTTTATTTAAAACTATTCATCACATATAGGAAAACTCTTTGTACATGTTGATATGTTTTGAGAGTTCTATTTTTCGCCTTTCCAAAACAGCCAAAATATAAAAAATTGGTTGAAAAATAACTGAATTAAACATAAAAATGTGAGCTAAGGTAAAAAACAGGGGTTTGACCATAACTAATAAGTTTTGGGGTATTTGAAAAACTTCAAGTAAACGCGCAATTAACATTTGACTAAATCTACACCCACACTAAGTCACATCAAAAGTTCTTGCATTTTTTCATCATTTGTAGCACCGTGAAATAATTGCGCGATAGAAGCTAAAAATTCTGGTTTTCTTAAAAAATATATAACTTAGCCAAATATCAACCGATTTTACCGATTTTCACAAAACTACTTTCAATTGATTCAGAATTGAATAAACTTTTAAAATTATGGTATATGTGGGATATGTTTCTCACAAAAATAGACGGAAAATTGACAGTTAAATTGAAACATTGCGTGAAAAAGTCTAAAAAATAAGATTTAAGCTCAAATAATTCAACATGTTTTATTGATAATAGAACAAACATGTATATATTTTGAAAGCTCTATTTGTCCTCTTTCTAAAACTGCTTTAATATTGACAATCGGTTGATGAATGACTGAGTTAAAAAATATTATATGCGCTGTAGTCCAAAAAATCGTATTTTGACCATAACTTCAGATTTTGGGGGTGTTTGGAAAATTTCTAGTATGAACAAATGTTACACTCAACAAGACCTACAACCTACACTAGGTCACTTCAGAAGTTCTAAATCGCTGTAGCACAGTGTTATAATCAAATGAAATGGGAACGTATAGGGCAGCCAAACTTTGAAACCACGTGTTAAATCATAATTCATCAGTTAACCCTTAACTAGCCTGTTCATCTGATTATACAATTGATCAAATCGGTTGTGTACTTTCTGAGATAATGAAGTTTCGTGATTTTCACATTCTGGTACTTTACACACGAAGTTACAGTCCGATTACATTGAAATTCAATAAGGTGTTATGAGGTAGCTAGACCTTTCATTTGACACTAATTTCGTGGAAATCGGTTCAGCCATCTCTGAGAAAAGTGAGTGAGTTTGAGTAGTCTTCGGAATATGTTCCTTTTCATAGCTGGAATTCACATTTTTAAACATAACAGGCAAAGTAATAGTCCGATTGCAAAACAAATCAATAAGGTCTTATGGAGTAACTAGACCTTCCAAATGACACTGATTTTGTGGAAATCGGTTCAGCCATCTCTGAGAAACATGAGTGAGATTAAACACTCTCCAGAACACGTTTCTTCGAATAACTTCTGAACCGCACGTTCAATCTTCATGAAACTCAAAAGTTAAGGGTTTTTTAAGTAGCTCGTTCATTTAAAACCAATTGTTTGTTAAAATCGGTTGAGTAGTTTCTGAGATAATGATGTTTCGTGATTTTCACATTTTTGAACATAACCTCTAAACTAAAAATTCGATTGCAATGAAACTCAATAGCGTCTTATGGGGCAACTAGACCTCTCATTTGCAATTAATTTCATGAAGATCGGTCCAGCCATCTCTGAGAAAATCGAGTGAGATTAAGAGAGCGTTACACACACACATACACACACATACGCACACACACACATACAGAAAATGCTCAGCTCGTCAAACTAAGTCGATGGATATACGAGATTCGACACTTTGGAGCACTTTTATACCTTTGGTTTTTCTAGTGATTGCTATACCTTTCTAGGAGAAAGGCAAAAACTATGCTTTGCCCCTAAAAGTTGATTATATCTGAATATTATTTTCATTTTTTTCCGCAGCAAGTAGTAACAAAAAGTGTTCAAAAAGTCTGAATTAATTAAAACCTCTGCAAAAAGCTAGCGTTATTCAAAGGTAAACATTTTTAATATTCTTGAAAAATGGATTCATTTTTCGTAAATTTGTATTACAAATGGAATATAACCTCATCGTCTTGCGAAGCTGAGAAAAGGACATAACTTGAAAAAGGCGGAGCTACTTACAATATCGGTATGAAATAAACATTGAGAACAGAAAGCAAGCTGAGCAATGCCACAAAAAATGTCCCAGTTTTAATTTTTGTTTTATTTGTTATTTTTTATTTGGCTGAACTTTGCATAGGTATTTCTATAGGCGAAAGATGCCATTTGTTGGTTATTTTTTTTTTTTTTGAAGCACGACTCATTTTGAAAACTACAAAAGATTAGCTTAACATTGATGGCTGCTCGATCATGAAGAAACAAGAACCAAAAAGTTAAAATTTTCCAGAAAAACGAGAATAAATTTAAAACCAGAACGTTCGGTTTGACTGGTATAACGTCTTCAGCAAAGTTTTTCACTTCAAGGCAATTTATTGGTTTTGAAAATACAGTTATTGGAGAGTGTTTTACATTTTAATCAGCTTTTTACAACTTTTTAGATACCGGCGAACGCTACCTTGAATTTGAAAATGGCATCAGACATCTTTTTAAAGTTTCCAAGTGTAGGGACCCACATAGGGGTATTTGTGTGCAAAAGTTGGATTTTGAATACGGAATTTTGTGATATTTTCGGTGGAATTCATAATATTGGTGATTTTGGTTGACCTGTTTCAAATATGGATCTTCAAATGAAAGGTATGCATTAAGTTTTGCATATTTTAGAAGGAGGGTTTGATGAGTTGTTTACTGTTTTTCTTTGCATTGCCAGTTTTGGAAATTTTACCTCCCGAATTGAGCTTCGAAATTGTTTTTTTTTTCAATGTTCTGGACGTTTCTGTGCGCAAACCAACTCATTTTTGAGTAGATATGGGTGTCCTTGAACACGTCCCGAAAATAAACTTGAGCATGTTTGCGCATTTATGATATATCATGTCTTTACATGTACAATCCTATGCAATGTTTTTTTTTAATTTATAACTTTTTTTTAAATTGCGACGTGTTTTCAGACACTGAAAATATCTTTCAGAAGAAACTTCTTTGGAAATGGCTTCAGAAATCCTCTGCCACATCGTGGATTAAAAAATTTGAGTTTTTGGAGGCGAAGTTATTCCGAATAATGAAATGTTCATTAATCGCGGAAGATGCTTAAACAGCGAATGAGTATTTTTAAAGCAGATTTCATGCGCAGGTGGACAGCAGCTAATCGTCATAAAATACGTTTCTCTACAATTAATGCAAAATGGTTAGGTGGATGTGTGAGCTTTCCAGCTTGCAAAGGAATTTCTAAAGTCGGTCGTCCGGTGAAAAATTTTGAAAACTTGAGTAAAGAGAAGTAAGCGCAACAATACAAAGGAACTCAGAGACAACGTTTCCCCAGACGAATTAGTCAACGAGCCATCGGAAATGTTGATGTAGCCTACGTTATAAAAGAAATAGCTAAAGATCCATCAAAAGCTTCAGATGTACGAAGGACAATATCTTCCTGCAAACCCGAAGAAGTTCAAAAACATTCACCCAAACAAGCATTGACTATTTTTGTCGAAGCTAACCTCAGTAGAAGGCAATGGAATGTTATACAGAGTGCAAATAAAAACGTAAACCCGTGTTATTCCATTCTACAGAAGGCAAGAGCTGAATGTTACCCAAAAGACATTAGTGTCACGGAAACAAGCGCTGAAATACGTCTTCAATCTTTACTTGACCATACTACTTTAAGATTATGCAAATATTTGGATGAAGTATTAAGGCAGGTTAATACTGAAGAATTGGAATATTTAGAGCTTTATTCGAAGTGGGGATGTGACGGTTCACAACAAGCTGAGTATAAGCAAAAATTTATAAACATGGAAGCCAACGATTGCAGTATCTTTCAAAGCTCCTTTGTACGACTAAGGCTCACAAGCACTTTTAACGGAAATTTAACAATTTTGTGGGAAACCCTGTACCTTCATCGCCTAGATATTGCAGACCAATTAGAATTAGGTTCGTGCGCGAAAGAACTGACATCACAAAATCAGAAAACAAATATATAGAAGATCAAGCGAAAATGTTGAATCAAACTAAGTTATACACATCATATGGAAATTCAGTGTCCGTTACACATGTGTTAATGCCCACTATGCTCTATGCCAAGGTCTGTAACGCTGCCACTAACACCACATCGAATATGCGATGCTATATTTATAACGAAACGTCCAAACATTTCAATAATCTAACGATAACAAAATCGAATCCAGAAACTTTTAGATTTGGCCTTTCGACACTCCATGCGAAAATTCGTTGCTTTGAAGCCCTGTTACATGTTGCATATAAACTACCAATTAATAAATGGCAAGCCCGTACTAACTTGGAGAAACAAACTGTTTCTGCAACAAAGCAGAGAATTCAAAGATCTTTTAGAGATGAGATGGGCTTATTGGTAGTTATGCCATGTCCCAAAGGTGGCAACACAAACGATGGGAACACACGAAGATTCTTTGGTGACCCTGTAAAGGCTTCGCAAATAACAGGAATCAATGTTGATTAAATTAATAAAATAAAAGTTATATTGGAAGCTGTTTCAAGTGGATACAGTATTGACTCGGAAAAATTTTCATTGTTCGCTTTACAGACAGCTAAGCTTTATGTGCAACATTATGGATGGTACCCTATGACGCCAACTTTGGACAAAATTTTGATGCATGGTGCAGAGGTGATTCGGCAGCAATTCTACCAATCGGACAGCTTTCAGAAGAAGCAGCTGAAGCAAGTAACAAATACTTCCGCAAATACAGACAAAACTTTGCGAGAAAAACATCGAGAGTAGAATGTAATCATGATGTAATTAATAGGTTGTTATTAAGTTCCGATCAATTTCTTACGAGTTTGCGAAAAATGCCATAAAAAACATCCTCGCAATTTTGTCCAGACTTTAAGTCTCTTGGTTCCAGAACAAGTGAATTGCTCTGAAGATGTCGTTGTAACATTTGAGTACGATTTTGATGATGAGTTTGATGAATAAACGTTTTTCTATATTACTTCGTTTAACTGTATAAAAATGAAATATGAAGAATACTAAAAATTTCCAGCTAAATCTGTTTCTGGGCAATCGTTTATTTTTGTGCAGTCTGTATCAAAGGCGTCAGCATAAAAGCAAACCCTCTGTGCTACATTCTGATTTGGATCTTGATCTTCTGTTTATTTTTATTAATCATTACTTCGTGATCAACTGTTTGGTGTACAGGTAAATTGCGAGGATAGTGCTACAATTCTATTGACGCTAACGCTAAAGTTATTTATCACTGCTACGTAGATATTATTTGTCTTTCAACTGTGATTTTCATATTAAAGACATAAGAACTGCTAAATATAAAAATTTAAATGTTATTGCGCCTGAAAATATTTGTTTCCAACTTTTCACTTGGAATACCCCTATGTGGGACGGTTCTATGATCTAGATACATCAATATTGTTTTACACAGCCTTGTACAAACTGGAAGTCGCAAATTTTAAAATGATATCAATTTTCTGTATCTCGGCGTCATTTTTTTTTCTTCATCTATAGTTTATTTGACACGGCACAAATACAATTCAATGTTTAACGGCGCCAATTATATCTGGTAGCTTACTTTCTAAAGTATCTTAATAACTAGAAGCAAATTTTTTATCCTCGCTGCCGACTACGAGCTGAAACTAAATCTAACTTAAAGCTAGAATATTTTGCATTAAAAGCACAGGTTTGCTGTTTGATGATTTTCATTGCCATAGGTAAGCAGCATATTAAATTTGTTCCGCTGCTGGGCCAAGATATTACGGACTGGCATATTGGGTTGTTTCCATCGGGCCTTGAGAGTATCGTGCGGGTCTGATTGCTGTTTCCGGATCCGGGGTCTTAACGTGTTCTTGTCGTTTGGTTGGATGTAGGCGGAAGGGGATAGGACTAAACTGGGGCGTGGATGGATTTCAGGAAAACGTATATAAGGGACATGTAGGATAGGTCACGGCTCGCCAAGACATCACGAACAGGAACAGCCGGCATCTCGGCGTCATGTCAGCTCCGAATATATCAGTATTTGAGCATTATTCTTAATGTTATCCAGCTTTTATGAAACCGGAAATCATCATCTTGAAAAGTCTTTGAACATCATCTTTATTTCGAAAATATGTATATTGCAGTAAACAATTCATTTTCGCAGATTTCCAGAAACCGGGAGTCACTCCTGACGTCTGCGAACACTGAGCTTGTTCGAAATTGGTTCATCGTTAACTAAAATTCGACACTAAACTTTTTTTTCAGTTAAGCTGTTTATCATTACTACAATAACTAACGTAACACAAAACTCTTCCGTATACTATCTTTTTAACGACATAAGAATATTTGCAATACATTTTGCACTTTAACAGTTAACTAAACACCCACTGGTAGATAACTGTTCAGTTCAGTAGTTTGGTAAAGATAAAACTTTTGAAGGTGGAGCTCAAAACAGCCAGAGAACTATTTGAGGTAGTTTTATTCATAGTTCACGTCACTGTTATCAATTATGAATAACTTATTTCAGAACTGCTTACAAAGGTATTATGAAACTTAACCATCTTGTCGAGCATAGAATACGTAATCCATTTCAGTCAATCTGATTTCAAAAGCACAGCACCTAATAAACGTCTTTTTATCTTTCCTCAGAAACCGCAATTCAAAAAATACCCCCATAGCGCGGAAGCGCAAGATTTTTACGAGCTACGTGACCGCTGTCGGCGTACCGGCACCCTTTTCGAGGATCCCGAATTCCCCGCCAACGCTGCGTCGCTGAACTTTAGCGGTGAGCTCCGCCCCGACATCCGATGGCTGCGACCGAAGGAGATCAGCCAAGGGGCGGTTTTCTTCGACAACAGTTTCTCGCGGTTCGACATAAATCAGGGTGAACTTGGCGACTGTTGGCTGCTGGCGGCTGCAGCCAATTTGACTCAGGATCCGAAGCTGTTCTCACGCATTGTACCCGATGACAACAGCTTTGCGGAGAGCTACGCGGGAATATTTCACTTTCGATTTTGGAGATTCGGTCACTGGTGTGACGTGGTGATTGACGACCGCTTGCCGACGACCAACGGAAGTTTGGTCTATATGCGATCCAGTGAGAAGCATGAGTTTTGGAGTGCATTGCTGGAGAAAGCGTACGCTAAGCTGTTCGGATCTTACGAGGCATTGCGAGGTGGGTCAGCTAGTGAAGCGATGGAAGACTTCACAGGAGGAGTTACGGAAACGTTCGAAATGAAAGAGGCTCCGAAGGATTTGTTTCAGATCATCGAGAAGGGCTTCCGAAATCACGCTATGTTTGCGTGCAGTTTGGAACCGGATCCGAACAAATTTGAAGCCGAAACTGCTCAAGGTTTGATCCGGGGTCATGCGTATTCGATCATTATGGCAAAGATGATAGATATACAAACACCAAGGACGAAGGGAAAAATTCCATTGCTACGACTGAGAAACCCGTGGGGAAATGCCAACGAGTGGAATGGAGCATGGAGTGACAAGTCACCAGAATGGAAATTTATTCCGGAGGAAACCAAGCGCGAGATCGGATTAACTTTTGAAGTGAATGGTGAGTTCTGGATGTCGTATCAGGATTTTGTTAAATATTTTGACCGAGTTGAGATCTGTAATCTCAGTCCCAATTGTCCGATCGTTCGTCAGATGATGGACTACCCTTGGAAACAAGCTTCATTTGAGGGCGAATGGGCGATCGGAAGCACGGCAGGAGGCTGCCGAAATTATCCGGATACTTTTTGGCATAATCCGCAGTATGTTATTAGTTTGGAAGATCCGGATAAAGATGATGACGATGCCAAAGCGACAGCTATCGTTGCTCTAATGCAAAAGAATCGCCGTTCCAAGCAGAACAAAGGAATCGACTGTCTTACGGTAGGGTTTATAATATACCGTGTAGGCGAAGAAGATCTCAAGAAAAAACCTCTGCCAAAAGAATTTTTCCTCCGCAATGCTTCGGTAGCTAGATCCACTTTCATCAACCTTCGCGAAGTTACCTGTCGATTCCGGCTGGATCCCGGAACGTACGTTATAATCCCGTCTACTTTTGATCCAAACATCGAGGGTGAATTCCTGATTCGGGTGTTCTCCGAGTGCCCGAGTTGCATGAGTGAAAATGACCAGTGCGTAGGGGACTGCGAAATGGATCCTCGGGTAAGTTTAATCGACATTGCACGAGTTGCATAACGTTATGTCCCTTACTGCCTGATAGATATGCCTTCCATCTCCCTGTTCCCATCGTAGCGACTTGTCAGTGTTAGTGCACTTTAGAGATAGATGTAATGAATAATGCTAGTAGTTAAAATGCTAATATTTCACTGAATGTTTCTGCATTGCTGTATATTCTGCTAATGTTTTAAGGTCCCAACCAGTTATAACACCAGGCCAGCAGCAACAGTAAATGTATTGTTCAGGGTTGATATTTGTTGACACTCTTGAGTGAAAGTGAAAAAAAGCATCCATAAACGTTATTTTTTTACAATCCTTTCAGAGTTCTCCCTTCCCGCTTTTTGCATGGAAGTGAACTGTCGAAACACCTCATTATATTTCATGCGATGAAAGCAAGACAACAAAATCAGTTTATCAGTTAACGAAGATTGTCAAGGCATCGGTCAGTGTCAGTGAAAAAGTGTTTCGGTAAGGTTCATTTTGGTTAAGTGGACTGTTTGTTTTTCTTTTTCGCTTTGAAGTGAAGATCATTTGGTTGGATTTGTCGTCAAATTTTATTCCGTAACCGTGAACGATGAGCGCGATCTATTTCATCTGAGTATAACAGCACGTTACTAGGACGAAAATCTAGTGTATCTGAAAGAGTGCTGCGATCATTGGAAGTGAAAATTGAAAATGATTGGCTGTAATTTTCGAAGAATTTTGCTGGGGAAAATGACTTTTATCAGCACTGATTGTTATGATAAAAAAAAAACATTTTTTGAATGCATGTTTCACTCTTTCACCAGTTAATTGACTTGCAAAATAACCAGATCAATCTCATCCGCAGATCGATCAAACCCTTCCGGACCCAACGAAGCCAGACCCGCAACGACATGCAATGGATAAACTATTCATTGATGTGGCCGGAGAAGATGGCGAAGTAGACTGGATGGAGCTGAAACTAGTGCTTGATCACTGCTTCCGTGATGACATAGCTATCGCAGCCAAAGGACTTTCCCGAAGCTATCAGTTAGCCCCGCTAGGTACTCATTTGAAGCCTGCTCCCTCAATTGCTTCCGGCGAACCAGTTTGCTGCGGGCTACTGGCTATCCTGCAGGACTGGTACACTAACATGGCTGGCGGTGACAATCGTCCCGTGCAAACGATTGCCGCAGATTCGGCGCTTACAAAGGAAAAAATGCCGTTACTTTCAGGTAAAATGTAATGGTTCTTTAGCAAGATTCCTTGAATAAGATTATATCCATTTTTCAGTGGATCCAACGGTAGCTGGTTTCTCGAAGGATGCCTGCCGTTCGATAGTCGCCATGCTGGACGAGGAAGGGTCCGGGAAGTTGGGCTTCGTGGAGTTCCAAAAATTGCTGACCGAGATCGCACGCTGGAAGGCGGTCTTCAAGTTGTACGACCAAAATCGAACCGGTCGGTTGAATCCTTTCGAGCTACGAACGGCGCTGCAGTCGGCTGGATACAATCTCAACAACAAGATTCTCAATAGCCTAATGCATCGGTACGGCTCGAAGGAGGGGGAAATTTGGTTCGACGATTTCATCACCTGTGCGGTGAAAATTAGAACTATGATTGGTAAGTGCTCACAATATCGGAGACGGCATAATCATATTAATTCTGTCATCCTTTTTAGACATATTTAAAGCAAAGGACGTCAATGGTACGAACATCGCATCATTCAATATGGACGAATGGATCCACAAAACAATTTATTCCTAAATTATATTTACTACTGCAAAGTTTTCACAGCAGTATATTTTACTATTAATTAGAAGTTTTTAAGTTCTTCGCTTGAGCCAACCATAAATTGTACATCTCTCTATACTGCTGGTTTCAAATACCAGAAATTTTCTTTTCACTATTAAAAAGAACAAGCTGGTATCCTTTTGTGTACATCATAACTGCCAACTTTTGATAAATTTCCTACTTACAAAGTTATTTTTTAATCCGCAGCTTACCAAACGTGAAACGTTTTTGAGAACTTTGATCTCTTTTTTATTTTACAGTCTTCCAGAGCACTCTGCTGAACGAGGAAAAAAGAATTTCTCAAACTAGTCCTGTTTTTTGTCTTAGCTGTGTTTCACGATGACAAGTTCGCGTTTCGTTTAAAATTAGCCTACCACTTGCCATTGAGTTGCAGGCTTTCCTGCAACTAACACATTTCCTGTCGATCGTCTGACGCTTTTTCAATCGATTAAAAGAACATCTGGCATCTGATGCTACCAGTTATGCTAATTGCAGTTTGTCACGCTTAATTCTACACAAAACTGATTCGATTAATTAATTATGATTTATTTGTGCTAATAGCAAAATGGAATTTTGCAACGTAGACAGCCCTTTGTCGGCAGGCCATATTTAAAGATTAGAAAAAGTAACCGAATGCTTTGTTGGGGAAGAACTTGAAATTAAGGTAACAGAACAGTATGAACTAGAACGTAAACAGGTTTGTACCACATCGTAAAATTAGTGTTAGGCATGAATTCATTGATAAATTATCAATTAACGTTGGCCACGAGCATTAACGTCTTATTAAGTAGAGCAAAAAAACTCTTAAGTTGATACATTTCATGCAGGATCCTTAATTTTTTTACAATATCTGTAATTCTATTGCTATTAAAAAACTTATTAGCCAAGCTCAGAGGATATTAAACGTGGTTTTTCATTGGGGTTGTCCATTTTCGAAGTTAAGAAATCGAAATTTTGAGCGCTTCAAGACACCTCTGAATCATGTCCGACTGAGCATAAATTTTCCACAAATCACTTTTTGGGCTAATAACAAAATTGTACATGGTCGATTTTTGAAACTTGACATGATTATTTTTACCCACCCTAATACATGTTTGTATGTATCACTGATTTGACGAATTTATAAACTGATTGAACGGCATTGCTCCGGAAAAAAGGGTTATAATTAAAAACTATTTCTTATATTTCGTTGCGTATTAGGCACAACTCATCTCCCAAAATCTACGTCAAATTTCACATTTTATAACTCAATTATCCATTTTAAATCAGAGTAGGCGTGTGACTTTGCACTCGTATCCAAGTGAGTCTTGAAACTTGCTCGCTTGCACATAAATCCTATCCGTGCAGTACACTTGAGTTAGATTTGAATTTGAATCCTGCATAATAACAACTGCATAAAAATCGAATTGCGATAAAATTCACGACGTGTCTGCTGACGCAGTTTTTTGCTTTGTCCTTTGAAAACATGAATTAAATTTAAAACAAAATTTCTCGCATCAATTTAATCGCCTGCAGCGTACACGCAAAACTTTTCCTTATTACTTTAGAAGCAATAGCGCAGAATTGCCTTTTTGGTAACAAACCTATTACTTAAAAGGCAATAAAATTCTTCCCCAGTCAAGTAACAACACATACTGTCGTATATTTAGCACGTGTTACGGGAGTACGACTATCTAATAATGGTCGTTTCAACCACATGCAAGATTTTTTATGTCGAAAACTGCTCCCTTTCCATCTCAAGCAAAAAAAAATCACACACCGTCGCGCACAGGTTACAAGTTTCTTCAATCTCCAATTCATCCGGTGTGCGTGTATTAGTTCGCTCGTTGTATGCATACGGAGTAGAGAAAAAATATGACAAGAGCTGCCAAGCAGCATTTTTCCCGTCATAGAGTATGCAAACGTTGATGATTTCAAAGACTTGAAATGCGTCTTGAAATGACATCACGATCTGTAAACTGCGTTAGAGAAAAACAAAAACATTCGCTTTCCTGCAAGATATCTAAAACACATACTCATTGGTTCATGGAAACTCATTTGCACCTGTTTGAAAATACAAAACTCGTGCCCATCCAGAACAATATTCGCAACTTCGGCAACTCTGGTCAGACAGTATTACATATTTCCATTTCAAGTAAACACTGGTGGACAAAGGAAAGTGTTTCTAATTAGACATTTGAGGTTGACGGTTGAGATTCTGATTATGTGTGGATGAAGGGGACAAAAATGAACCTGATCGTTGCATCAATACAAATGCAGCGAGTGAGGTCTTGCTAACACATGCATTGCGGTGCTTGGCTGTATGCTCTCCTGCAGAAACACATACAAGCGTGTGGCCGTCATAATTTTTATTACTTTTTGGTTATTACTCTTTGTGTATAATGAGCAGTCATAAGACACAATAAGTAATAAAAAATTGCCTTAAAGTAATAAAATTGACAATCCCAGTTTCAGTTATATGAAAAAACTCTGTAAGGTTTGTAAATTTAGTTTAATAGGAATAAATTTAATTTTCAGCAAAAAACCAGAAATATCTTTACAACAAAAGAAAAATATCAAACCAATATATTCTACAAAAATACGAGGTTTAGCAGAATGAACAAAATCTTAGAACATCTTGAATAGTTTCGACGATTACAGAAAAAGTTATGGACAAAAAACTCATTTTGCGGGGTGTTTTCCTTTCATTCAGTACTCGGTTGGGTACAACTAGAAACAGTTGAACTCTTATGAGTAATGCAGTTCTTTTGACAAACTTTCAAATGCATACAGTCAGGTTTGCTACTATCTGCAACCTTCGGAGAAATATGGACTCAAAATATGGCTATTTTCAGCAAACAACTAGAAATATCTTTACAACAAATAAAAATATCAAACCAATATATTCTACAAAAATGCGAGGTTTGGTAGACTGAACAAAATCTTAGAACATCTTGAATTGTTTCGACGATTACAGAAAAAGTTATGGACGAAAAACGAATTTTGAGGAGTGTTCCTCATAAAACTCTGTCGCGTCATTTCAGACGTACTGATAGAAGAACACAGTGTTTAGCAATTCTTTTTCTTATAAATTTTCCTACAACTTTGCTGAAGAAAGCAATCTAGTATTTTGAAAATTAGAAAAAATAGTTTCTATATCTAACTACTAGGGGGATTGATCAAAAAACCGAAAACGCCAAAAGAAAGGCCTTATCATATGGAATAAACTTGCTGAAGACACTGGGTACATAAAATCAATATTTCACAGTCAAATCTAAAACGATCACGATTTTTCGAGTTTAGACCACTGTGCGCAGTGGCAGGTCCACAATTTGTGTTTGACGATGCCTGTTGTTTGTTTACACGTATAAATAATTGTCAGTAAAAGTCTAGGTAAATGTGTTTAATAGCCTCGTTTGGTGTTATTTTGCTTAGTTTTTGTATATAAATTATTTCTATTGTTTGTTAATATGAATTATTTATTTTGTTGTATTTTGCATGTAAATAAAATTTAAATTTAAGAAAAAACAAGTCTTTCGAAACAAGACTTTCGTGACTTCAAGTGCTTCTCACTTCACGTGCTGAATTCTGCTAGTGGTATATTAGTCTACTGCTTTGGAGCATACTGGCCTTTGTTGTGGTGCGTTTTGGTCACGGGCTTGTTTGGCGGCAATGGTAATTTTTACCAAAAAAGACATTGAAATCGAGTATTTTATAATAAACTTCGTCATTAACATACAATAAATAGATCCTACAATCATCCTACATGTTCAATATCGCTTTGAAATGATTTGCAGCGTTGTAAATCGCGCAAATGCTTAACTGGTGCGTTTTGTACAATCCTCCCCTTTTAGTGTATAATCTGTGAATTTCGCTCAGTGACCAACGGTATGGGTGGGTTGAAAGTCCGCCCAATTGAGTTTTCTATAGAAGACCAAAGTAACGACCCCAAGCTGGGAAGTAAAAGCAGCAAAAAGCAAGTGATTTGTAACATACATAGGCTTCAACACCTGTTATAAGTTTTACTTCGACTATGTTGTTTGTTTGTCACCCTACAGGCCATATTTTCTGGAGTAGAGATAGTTTTTAGCGCTACGCCAGTTAAACACTTGGGTGTTGTTCGGAGTTTTTAAAAAAGCTACTGACACATTTCTCTGCTCAATTAAGACTAACTTTATTAATTCTAACGATTACATTTGTGCCCGCCGTTCGATTCACGTTGGTCAGAATATGAACCGCTGACTCCGCATCGCTCGGTGGTGGCTCCGATCGTTCGATTGTCGTCAACCTGCTCGTCGATGGCATTGTCTGAATTGTCAGCAAATTCCTTTGGTAGCTCGGTTGTTAACTCCTCCCGGCTGAGTGATGAGACTCCAGGGAAACCACATCCGCAATGGTCAATCTTCTAATTGGTTTTGCATCTGAGATCGTTGGAATGTCCTTTAATGGATCGTCATGTTGAATTTTGATTTTTGTGGATCTGCTTGATATGAAATTACAAAGGAGAACAATGCTGATGATTATGGTTAGAGGGAAAGTAATTCCTCCGAAAATGGTTAACTTTGGCCAGTGAAAGCTGTTTGTTTGCAATTTGATATTTTCCAGTTCTTTTCTAGTCTCGAGATGTAGTTCATGGAGATGTTCGAGGCTCAAGTTAACAATGAGATGTCCTTGCTCCACAGAGATACCTTCTAGTGGTATCTGTAAGGGTGATTCTTCGAGATTATGAATAATGCTGCTAAAAGTGTTGTTGTCAATCGAAATATTACAGTTTTCGAACGAGATGAAGAATGGACCGAATAGGTTCCTTTTAAAAATTCCACAGTTGCTTGTAAGTGAAAAATTTCTATCATAGTTGATGATCAGATTTTTATCGTTAATGGTGATGATTTCTTCTTGTATGAGGTTGAGGGTAAAATTACAACTGGCTGGTTTTCCATTTAAAAGTTCCGAAATACATGTTGAGTTTTCGGGTATTAGGTCTTCTATGTTGAATATCGTTGGATTCGAAGAAGGTACGGCATAGATCTCTTTGTTGTGTTTCAAATAATTTTGTCTCTCAAGATAAATTTGTCTTTGTTCATGACGAATCGGATAAATGTGAATTTTCCTGAATATTCTTTTGTCTAGTTTAGGAATTTTGATAAGCAGAGCTACCTCTTTGCTGTTGGTTGCCACTGATGATTCTGCATATGATAGTGCTTCGCTGATAGAGTTGGTTGTCACGTTCTCGTCGTGTAGTCTTCTTACTAATACTTGTATTTCTCCTGTACTTAGAATTTTGCTGTTTAAGATTCCTATCTTTGCTAAACTTATACTGTCTACAATTTGCTCTAATTTTTCATGTAAATACTTTAGGTTCAAAAATATATTAATGGAATGATTCTCTATGGATTTTGTATTGAACAATGATATGGCTTGAGTAGTTTTACGTACGAATTCCTGCATCTGTAGGTTTAATTCCCGGTTAATTTTTACCTGAGCATTATTATTCTGAATTAGATTATTGATAGAGGAGTTAATTATTTTTAAATCGTTAGCATCTGGACTACCTGCTATAAATTTCCATGCTGATCCTAGGCTATCCCAGCGTTTTGATCTTTTAATTGAAATAAGGTTGTTTAGTATTTGATCGATTTGTTTGAATTCTTCTATAATTAATATGGAAAACTGATTGGTCGCTATTTCGTCAAACATGTCTCTAAGGTTTCGTACATGGTATTGATATGAACTTATGTTAAAATGATGGATATAAAAATATGAGTCAATTCTTACATTGCTAGTTCCATGGTCGAATGCTGACTGGTCGAGGATTGGCTGGTTAGTTAGGTTCCGGAGTGATATAGTTTGTTCTGATGACCATCCTGAATGTAGGATTAAAAGTCCTAGTCTGTAATTGAAGTGCATTGAGTTAGATCTCTCGAATTTTAATGTCGTTTTTACGAATTTTTCTTCCATCATCGGTGGTTATTGTACTGTTATTAACTTTTGCTATTTTAACTTTTTTATATCTTGCTTTGTGTTTCAGCCTTTGTCGGGTTTTTTCAAATGCTTCGCTATTTTCTTTAGGATTTCTTATTTTCTTTGATTTATTATGATGGTCAAGATCTTGTTTTTGCTTCCTTTTTAAATTTTCAAATACTTTTTCGATGATTTCGGGTGTTTGGGGAGATGGAAGGATAATTTCGTAAGGAGTAAATTTTGTTGCGGTATGTATGGATGAATTGTATTTATGAAGGACCATGTGCATGAGTTCAATAAGAGGTTTAGTGGGATTCTCAGTTTTGGTTATTCGGTATAATTCTAAGAGAGTTGAATGGAGCCGTTCAATCGTTCCGTTCATCTCACTCCTTCCTGTTGCCGTAATGTAGGGGGTGATTCCAGTACCATTGTAATAATTAACCAGGTCTCCGGTCATAAATGATTTTTCACCATCCATGACTAAAATATCTGGTGGTTTGTATTTGGACAGGAGTTCCTTGAGGGCTGGGACAATATCAATTGCTGCTCGGGATTGGACATGCATCACTTGAGCGAATTTAGAAAATTTATCTATGTAGGTGAGAAAATGATTGCTCTCGAGGAATAATATGTCTACATGAGCGATTTGGAAAGGAGCATTCGGTATCGGGGTTTTCTGAAGAGGATATTTAATGGGATTCCTGTCGTATTTGTTTTCGTTACAGATACGACAGTTCACAATGAAATCTCTGAGTTTTTGATGCAGCTTTGGAAAGTAGAATTTCCGCATGATTTGAAGCTTATTTTCTTGAACACATCTATGGGCTCTCATGTGTTCGTTCCTTACGACGTTCCATTGCTCGTTTTCGTCTTGAACGTCTTCGAGTTGCTTCTGAGTAAATCGGATTTTTAACAGTCTTTGTTGGCCAAAATATTTTCTATATGTTTCTTGAATTTTTCCCATGGTGTCTTCGTCTGTTAATAATCCATTTACCAAACCTATGTTAAAGTGAGTTTTTAGGATCTGCAAAATAGAATTTTCATTAATATCGGCAATCGTTATAGTAATTCTTGTATATGATTTAAAAGGGTGTTCAACTATTACTGAGTTCGGACCGTTTTTAATGATAACTTGATGACGGAAAGCGTTAATTGGTACCTCTGTTGATATGATGTAGAAATCGTCGCTAGTATCGGCAGAATGTTGGGTTCCTGTCATGGAACATACCATTCTACTTAGAGCATCCGCAACAACGTTTGTTTTTCCTGGTTTATACATTATCTCATAATCGTGCTCTTCTAAGTACGATTTCCATCTTTTCAATTTGGCATTCGTATTCTTTGGCGAGAGTGCGAATGTGAGGGGTTGATGATCTATGAGAATTTTAAACTTGGTTCCATATAAATAATTCCGAAATGTTTGTAAAGCTAACATTTCCTTCTCAGGAACAGAAAATTTTTCTTCTGTCACAGACAAGGTCCTTGAAGCGAAATGTATTGGTTTATCTCGACCCATTTCTCCTTGAGACAGTACCGCTCCGATAGCAAAGACTGAAGCGTCTGTAGTTAATAAAAATGGTTTTTCATAGTCAGGGTATATCAACACAGCAGAAGAAGAAAGTATGTTTTTCATTTTATTAAAACATTGTTTTTCAGTATCACAAAGGTAAATTTTTTTGCTCGACATCGGATTTCTCTCCCCTCGTAGAAGATTTGTCAAACGTTTTGCGATTTTTGCAAAGTCCTTTACAAATCGACGGTAATAGCTCATCATTCCGAGGAATGATTTCAAGTCTTTTATTGTTTTGGGTTCTGGGAATTTTTGAATCACTTCAATTTTTTTTGTGATTCGGTTTGATACCTTCTGAGCTTATGATGTATCCTAAGAATTCTACATCAGAATGTAAAAACTCGGATTTGTCCAACTGAATCTTGAAATTCGCTCTATTCAACGTGTTCAAAATAATATCCAAATTCACCAAATGTTCTTCGAGAGTCTTTCCAAAGACTATGACGTCGTCAATGCACACATAACATATTTTTCCAATATGTTCTCTTAAAACGTCGTCTATTGCTCTTTGGAAAGTTGCAGGGGCGTTTTTTAAGCCAAATGGCATTCGAGTAAACTCGTACTTGCCATTGTTTATAGAAAATGCTGTTTTTTGTAAATCATCGTCTTTCATCTTGATCTGATGGAAGCCGGAAGCTAGATCGAGAGTGGAGAAGTATTTCTGGCCTTTGAGTTGATCAATTACATAGCTGATTTCTGGCATGGGATATCGATCTGAAGTTGTTTTTTCATTGATTTTTCTATAATCAATGACCATTCTGAATTTTTTTTTTGCCAGAGGCATCTTTTTTTTTCGGGACCACCCAAACTGGGGCAGTCCAGGCTGAACGAGAAGGTCGAATAATACCATCTTCTAAAAGCTTTTTAATTTGTTTGTTGACTTCTTCTGTATAGGCTGCCGGGTATGGATAAACTCTCTGGTGTACTGGAATATCATCAGTTGTGTTGATGGTGCACTCAATTTTTGTCGCATATGTAAGTTTCGAATTTGGCTCATGGAATGCCGTTTTGTTGGCATTCAAAACTTCTTCCAATTTTTTCTTTTCTGAGGAGGTTAGATGACAAGTTCTAAACTGCTCTACATTATTAGCTATTTGTTTCTGAGGTATATATTCTTGTAAAGGGATTACTAGTCCTTCAGAGTTTCTACATAAGGTAAGAGTCATCTTTTTCATATTGATTGTGGCATTAAGTGCTTTAAAAAAAAACCCGTACCGATAATTCCACGGAAAAACGGATGAAATTTGTGAAGTAGGAATAGCGTTTTGAAGTTTATTTTTGGGTAGAAGAAATTTATGTCGATTGCTGATGTGGCATCGAAATTTACATTAGCACTTGATATTTGGTTTGCTGAGAAATTATATGGTCTTGAAATGTTATAACTCCAGGCTAGTTTAGGATCAATCAAATTGATATTCGCTCCGGTATCGATGAGGAAGGGAAAGTTTCCAATTGTTGTTTTTAGGTTGATGAATGGTAGAACCGGTTTCACCAACTCGGGTCCCATCCTAAAAAATTGGTTTCTTGAGTTGCATCAGATTGATCTATGTTTTCGGGGGGGGTGACTATTGCTATCGTATGCATAAAAATCATGATAATCTTCGTACTCTTCAAACTGGTGTTCGGGATATTGTTTAGCATCTGTTCCGTCATTGGCTTCTACTTCGTTAAATGTTGATGTTCCTTCTATGGGGTGAGCTAGTCTTTTAAAATTTTGTATTTTAGATGATGGGGGATGTTGGCGTTTGATAGGAAAGGTAGGTCGGTTTCCATAATCTCAAAACCGAGATCGGACACTTTGATCTACCTCCATTGGTTCGGGTCTCGGGAGAGGCTTCGGTGGATGATTGAAGGAGTTTGGATTGTGTTGGAATCTATTTTGAGGTTGCAAAAATGGATTGAAGTTTGGTTGGAAACGGGGTTGAGGTTGTACAAATGGATTCGTGTTATTTCTCTGATTTGATATGAAGGGGTTTCGGTACTGTTGGGGTAAACAAGAATTTTGAAAGTTTCTAGGTGGTGGAGGAGGAAAGTTTTGGTTACGTGGTGGAATTTTTGGCGGATGTCGAGGCAAGTCTAGCTCTTTGGGTTTGGGGATTGAATAATTGGAATGTTCATTTCTGAATGGTGCGCTTCTCGCATCCATGTTGTAAAAATCTATACAAAATTGGTATGCTTTTGCCAAGCTTGTTGGTGTAGCCGTTTTCAATAACACATTGAGGGGTTTTTCTAATCCTCTAATGAATGAATCTAATGCTTTTCCTCGAAAATATGTGGTGTGTGAATCGGCATTTTGACTCATTCTCTCGTCTGTTTGAATTTGGAAGATAATAGAAGCGAGCAGTTCATTTACTCGGCTGTAATAGCTGCTGAGGCTTTCAGACGGGTGTTTCTTCACTGTCGTCAGTTCAAAGTCCAATGTTTTGATATCTCTTTTATCTCAATAATAAAGTAAGAGAGTTTCTTTTATTTCGAGCCAATCGTAAGTAATATTATTTGCGTTCAAAATTTCTGCGGCTTCACCACGAATTTTACGTCTGACTGTTTTTCCTATAATTGCAACCTGATCTGGGGTTGCGTGTTTTTCCCGATAATGTCGAAAAATATCTTCTACGTCTGTGAGCCATGCAAGTAATTCTTGTGCTCTACCGTCAAACGGTTGAAGATCTCTTAGAAGATCCGGTATTTTACCTAGTTCGTAGAACTGTTGGTTTGATAATGAGTTCACCGACGTGGGTATAGGTGGATTCATTATTCTTGCAAAATAAAAAATTAATCTACTTTTCTTCAGATTTTTTTGAATTTAACACTTATTATTATTTTTTTGCTTTCTTTGAGGCTCAATTAAACACACTTTTTTATTTCACTATGCCAGCTAGTCTGGATTTTTGTCAGTTGCACTAAAACACTATCACTATTTATTAAAACTATCACTTACATGAATGCCAGCATATCTGGACTTTCTTTTCCTGGGTTGACGGGAATCCCTTTATCGTCGGGGGATCGGCAGGCAGATGCTACGAGTTGCTCTTGTTTCCTAGCGGTACTCGGGACTCTCACATCGATCGGGTGATTACCTCAGTGTCCTGCAGATCGCTTGGTTTCTGGTGTGTGGCTCTTTCCACCGTTGTGATCCGGCTGCTTTAACCGAATATGAAGATTTTCACACTTTAAACCACTTATACTTTTCCCGACTTCTGGGTCCCTATTCGGGCGCCAGTTAAACACTTGGGTGTTGTTCGAAGTTTTTAAAAAAGCTACTGACACATTTCACTGCTCAATTAAGACTAACTTAATTAATTCTAACGATTACATTTGTGCCCGCCGTTCGATTCACGTTGGTCAGAATATGAACCGCTGACTCCGCATCGCTCGGTGGTGGCTCCGATCGTTCGATTGTCGTCAACCTGCTCGTCGATGGCATTGTCTGAATTGTCAGCAAATTCCTTTGGTAGCTCGGTTGTTAACTCGCCGACGCAAAATCATCGGCGTAGCGTCGTATAAAAAAGTGTCGGAAGCAGCAGCGTGCAGGTATCAACATTACACCAGTTTGCTATGTTTAAAGACTATTGCTGTGGTAGATGCTAATTAACTGGGAGTTGAGTCTACCTACTGCTGAAAAAAATAAAATTGACAGTATCATGCTGTTTTTTTTTTAAATAGTATAAGGGTAATTTAAACCGCCCGTATTGTTTTAGTGTTTTGTCCCAGCGTCAAACCGGCACACTAGTCGTACCAGCAAACAAATTTTAACACAACTTAGGTTGGTTCATGACAACATACAATTACCGTCAATGATTTGATGAAAGAGTAGTGGAAATATCATATGTTGGCGCTTTTACGCACCGTACCACAGTGACGTATCATGCCGAGCTAAGCCAAATCCCCGGGCAGCGCTGTGTGACGCGTTCGCTGCTACCCACAAGACTAGGATGTTCCCTACACTCATCGGTACTGACCTCGTCGTCGACGAATCAGTTTAATCCATACCACACTCCGTCTGGTCATTCATTAGAAGGTAACAGCATAGCAATACAGGTTTGCCAAAAAAAAAAACAGTGGATTAACATTGCTTCCGTTGTGGAGCCCATCATTCGTCCGCCAGAGCTCTCGCACAGTTTGGCAGTCCGTTAGTAGCAGTTAGACCTGTAGCACGCGTTCTGATCAGCAGCTCGCTAGACGCGCTACGCCGTCTATCGCGATTGGGTTGTGCGATCCTTAGTAATTAACTACCATCATGCCGCCGGTATCAGTGATCGAGTCCTTGGTAAAGGAATTCAATAATAGCACCAGTGGTCCGAAACGGTTACATCAGTCCAGAACACGCTTCATGCCCATTACGTTCGGCCGCGATGGGGTAAGAGATACGATTCAACCAAAACAAAAAAAAAAAACAAAAATTTAAGGATAATCGAAAAAATACTGGTACCGCTCGACAAGATGTGATTTGTAACTTTGTGCTGTGTAATTTTGGAAAACAGCTTACCGCCAGAAGCGCGACGAATTATTTTCGTGTGCAATTCGATGGGCGTTCAAACGAGTGTGATTTATCTGCTGTGAATGTGTACAATCCTAATACTTGTGAGCAAAATGAAAGTAACTCCTACAAACGATTTGAGCCAGAAAATTTGAAAAACCACGAGGAATTATTAATTGTGTTTCGACGTCGTCACATCGGCGGCAAGCGAAATTCATTGTCAAGGCTCAAGAGAGACGCGAAAAGAAAAGATGTGAGACACCAAGACTCGTCTGTATGTTAATACTGACCGGCTAATCGATTTATGCTTGTAATGGTCCTGGTGTTGTAAAATGCGATTTGATTTGACTGTAACAATAGCCTTTTTGTTATGAAATGAGAAGAAATTTTGTGAAATTTTCACTGTCACTTTTCATTGTATTTTGTGGTCATCCAATGGTGCGGAAAAGCAGCCAGGGTTAACGAAATTACGTGTGATATGATTTATGAGCAAGCATATGAGGGATTACGCGTAATCACAGATATGGACACCTTCTGGAATTTAATTGCAACATTGAACGGTCTTTGGATTTGTTAAAAAAATGTTTCTAAGTAGAATGCTTTTAAATTTTTGAAATTAAATATTTTTCAGTACACATTTTTTTTAAAATTTGTTTGAATTTTCAGAGGCTATAGTTTTTGAGCAAAGCAGTTTTGGAAAAAACTTATAAAAACACGAGAAAGTTGCTGTTAACTTTTACCTGTAAAAGTTTTCGCAATTTATATATTAAAAAAGTTTACATCGTTGGCTAACGTAATTATATTCCCCTAACAAAAAATGTATAGATGACCTCTAGAATTTCTGCAGATCTACAGAAATGTTTCAGAACTTTCGAAAAATATGTCTTAACACAAAGTGTGGAATTTCTATTCATAACGAAATGTTAACTTCTCAAATGATAATTCCATTAATTCCTCCTTGGAAGATTTATGCTTTGTCGGCTTTAATCGTTAGGTTGTCTAATTTTGTGAACCCCGGGCAGAATAAAAAAAGGTGATTATAAAAAAGTAGAAAGCAAACACGCACAAAGAGTATGAGCGAAAATCTTTTGAAGTTCTAAAATACCCTGCAATGATAAATGTCACACTGAATAGGGTAAATATGTATAAACCAACTAAATAGTGTATCCGATTTTCCAACCATGGGGATCGGAGTAAACCATGAACGCGAACGGACGGGTTTTTTTCTGTCAGTTTGGATATTAAATTTTTTTTAGAAAAAAGTGGTATAAATGCCATTTTCATTGGTGGATTATTTAGTTTATTCCTGCCCGGAGTTGTGGTTAATCAAGATTTTGAAATAGAGAAACAAAGTTTGGTGCGGTCATTTTTGTTTCTCTGGTCAGTGATACGCAAAGTATATCGTGGGAGTACGTGCAACGCGTTGCTAATAGCTAAGTTTTCTTAATTATTGCGTGTGAAAACAGTGAAAAAAACATGAAAAGTTGGTGTTAAATACGTTAATTGGCCTTGATTATTCTCGAATGTGCGTTTTGTGGAGAAAAAAAAACGACTTCGTTGGACTTTGACCGGCGTAAAAAGAAACGGGAAAATAACTATCAGAAGAGAACAGTGCTCACTGGACACAGATAAAGCAGGATAAATCTTTTGCCGGATTATTGAGATCATGGAATTTCCTTAATGCATATTTCTGTTAATAAGCTAAGTATATTTTTTCCTTAGTACTGAAAATCTGTTCAAAGTTTCATCCGCGATGGACGTTTGCCACGCGGGGGCTAGAAACATAGCAACAAAAATCTTTTTTTTTGTTTTTATTTGGTGTAGACCAGTGACCCGGGGTTGCCAGCTATAATAAAAAGACTACGAACTTAAATTCAATCTGATGACTCTTGTTGGGCTCGTTTTATAATTAGTTTGGCTTTTGAAAAATGAGCTGTGAATGCATGACACTCTTACAAAACAAAATAGGCAGTTTTACAATATAGTTTAAAAATAGTTTGAAAATTCAATATCGCGCTCGACAAGTATTTGATCCCATCGTCTACCATGCCCTAACTGGTCGGTTACAGACATTTCACTTAGTTCTATGCTTTTATTTTATGACTTTTCTAGCTTTTGGACAATTGTAATACACATAAACAATTTTTATTTAATTATACTGTAACCGTTTTGGTCGGGCTGACGATAGTCCACGACAACTAAATTTTGATTGCGATTGTTTTGGCATTTTGTCAATAAACTTAGCACTTTGTTTGGTTTGATATGCATATTTGCATTTTTCCTAGTTTTTAGGCTTTGGAGGCATGAAACTTTGCCAGTAGGTATCTTAGTTCATTTATTATAAGAGAGAACCGGTGCGAAACATCGTGTCCCTGCGCGTCTGCGTCGGTAGAAGGGAATAGTGCTGCCGTGCATAACGCTCCGGTGTAAACGCGTCTTCGGCTCGGGTTAGTTAAGCACATCTAAGGGTTTACAGAGTGTAGTGAATCGCTTTTTAAGAACAGACGAATGTCGTTAGTCGACCTGTTAAGCAGAAAGCCATATCTCCGGGTGACCGAATATCTACCGTTATAATTTTCGGTATAAAGAGGGTCCTTCACGAAGAAACGATAGAAGTGGCGAGACGTTAACGTGGACTCAACTCCAGTACAGATGTCCGAATGTCACGTCGATACCTTCCATGAGTTCGTGTTTTCTACAGATAGATTATCAACGCGATGTAGTTTTCGGTATAACCTCTTGGAGGAAACAATAGAAGTGTCGAGACGTTAACGTGGATAGAGCTTTCGTAGCTCTCGTAACATTGTGTAGTCGGCTGAGATACACCAATGGGAGACTCTCTTCGATAGTTGCATGATGAATTGTTGAGGGAATGTTCGAATATTTTAGTCTGTATTAATTTAATCGCAGTTCCGGTATTCTCGCGTGCCCTTTTTTCGGTGGTATATCAAACAGAACGAGTTCGAATCGCGTAATAATTTTCGCGGAGGTTAATATGAACTTGTAGGCGCGATATTTGCTATGAACCCGGTACCCGAATTCAGCGCATCGTTTACCAAAACGAAATCTGCTGCAAACCCTACCCTTTTCTCCAACATCCCAGTGATTTCTCGTGGAAGTGCAGAGGTGTTCTCGGCTTCCAATAAAGCGAGTATCACGTCAACATATTCCCATACACACTCCTTCTTTGACCTGCATTCGGATGCGGCCGGCGCTGGTATTGCCTAACATAAAGATAAGATCACCAGTTTTTACACATTGAGGATGAATGTTAGTCCCAAACATCACCCATTGGTTCTCTGTGTAATAACAGCTGATCTGGCAATAACGGAGTAGCAACCGCGGGCGGTCAATCATGCTCATGCTCATGCTCATAAACCAACTAAATAGTGTATCCAAATGCATGAAACATTTGTTGTTTGTGATAAACATAGCTACAATATTGACGATGTTCCTTAGAGGGGGGGGGCGTATTATACCTGTTTACCCTACGAGCCGCGCCTGTTTGGAAAATTTGAGCAACGCTGTGATTAATTTATCACCTTCCTATTTCATGTAATGGGTTCGTATAAATAGAATTAGATATTTCGTTTTTGATAATTTTATTAATAATGCAAGTTGGATTTTTTTTCGGCTGAGCAGTTCCAAAAAAGCAGAACGACCCAATTTTATACTGCCCGACGTTTTGTCACAGATCGGCGATATCTTTAGGGGAAATGGAGGCAATTGATTAGAGATTAGAGGCTTTTTTAATTATCTCATTATAGATTAGTGGCTTTTTTATAGAGATGCACCGAATAGCACTATTCGGCCTTCGGCCGAATACCGAATAACCTTTTTTCCATTATTCGGTGAGACGAATATTCGGCCGTATATTCGGCTGAACACAACGTTGATCGTATGATAACAAAATAACCAAATGGGTATTATTTGAAGTTTAAGTTGTTTCTTTCGCTTTCCAATTGTTCATGTACGAAAACGATTGAAAATTGTCCGAACTATTACACAAGAAATAATTAATTTTGCGTCTATGGAATAAGGCACGCTAATCCGTGGCGCACCTACTTTTGTTCTTATTTGAGTTGTCGTTTAAAAATAATGTTTTTGAGGATTATGGTTAACACAATTTAAAAGTTTGTGTTACAACTACATTTTAAAATAAAATGCGAGAAATGAACGAGAACTGAGGATGTGACTTTGGCTCAGAAAAAATATACTTCATCCAGACAAGACATGAAATATTGTGTGGAGATTGCGGTTCCGTTTTAATGAGAATATTCCTTTCTAAGCCCAAGTTACATCTTCAGTTTTCGTTTACCCCCGTTTTATAAAACTTTGCACTATACTTTTATATTATTTTCTGATAATCATTGGCCACTATTCGGCTTATTCGGCCGAATAATAAACTTACTATTCGGCGAGCCGAATATTCGGTAAAATCCAATTTTTGCTGATATTCGGCCCGAATATTCGGCGACCGAAAATTCGGTGCATCTCTACTTTTTTACATATATCTTGTTTGTTCCTTGTGGTACATTCTATAATTGTGATGTTTACAAAATCTATGATATCATTCTCAATCATTAATATTTAAAACAAAACTACGAATCTAGTTTATTGTGAACCTATTGGGATGGCGAATAGTAGTTTTATGAAGCGAGATATTTTTATTTTTGTTTCGAATTTTTGCCTTTCTCCTAGAAAGGTATAGCAATCACTCGTAAAACTAAAGATGACTCAGTTCGACAAATTAAACAGTTTGTGTTGGTACAATTTTCAAGCTCACTTTTCTCAGATACGGCTGGACCGATTCTCAGTGTCGAATAGAAGGTCTAGTTGCCCCAGTTGCGCTTTGTATCAAAATGTGAGAAACATGAAAGGCGTCGTACACAAATAACGTAATGTTACATAAGAAGGAGGGTGGGTAGTTGAGAGAGTTACGTAACATTGATGTTTGCTCAAAATTGAAAACTTGGAGGGGGGTCGGATTGTTCAGCGTTACCTAATTCTAGGGGAAGCCACATCGAGCGTTACTTATTGTTACAAAAAGGGGAGGGGTTTTTTTTAGTTTCAAAATAGTTTATTTGACACGGCACGATACAATTAATGTTTAACTGAGCCAAGTACATTCTTTTTAATTCTAAATTAGCAGGAAAAAGAGGGAGGCACATTTTTTATATCTCGCGGCCGACTACGAGCTAGTGGGGATTAAGGGTGAGAAGAGGGGAGTTACAATTTTCATTTTAACTATATTAAGTTACAGAATTTATTTATTTGTTGATGGCTAGCAGTGATGTTCTATTTGAGCAGTTTTGTCTGAGGTGTCTGCGTGAACATAAAGATGCCGAGTCTTCGTCTTAGTGTCTCCAGCATGGTGTGTCATTTTCTTTCAGTTTGTGACGGGAATTGTAATCTAACAAATAGATAAAAATTCAAAATTTAATGTCAGCATTTTTTATAAACCCGTATAGCTGTGTCATGTACTGGAGATCACCGCTTCCCAGAATGTCTCTAACGGGTACGTTCGGTTGTTTTCCTCGGGCCCGAAGGGAATCTATTAGCTCGGACCTAACACCACAGAATTCGGCACACGACCAAACAACATGCTCGATATCATGGTAGCCATCGCCACAAACGCAGTGATTACTGTCTACAAGCCCTATACGAAAAAGATGCGTGTTTAACGTGTAGTGATTGGACATAAGGCTGGACATCACGCGAATGAAGTCCCGACCTACATCCAACCCCTTGAACCATGCTTTCGTCGATACCTTAGGAAAAATGGAATGTAGCCACCGTCCCAGTTCATCTGAATTCCATGATGATTGACAACTGTTGAGTGTCCTCTGACGCAAAATGCTATAAAATTCATCATAAGCAATTGGTCTTTCATAAATATCACCATCAATAGCACCCACCTTCATGCTTGTCTTTTCTCCTCAGTAAACCTCTAGAGTGCAGGAGAACATCTTGCACTGCGGAGACGACTGCCGTCACACTAAAGAGCAAATCAATACGCTCATGCTAGAAGAGAGCGACAAACTATTTTTTCTGTTGAGCTACCTGAACGCACTGCGGTGAAATCTGAAATCTCTCTCTTGCGAGACAATGAACTATGGTGTACTTTCTCACACGTGTGGACTTCACGCACAATAATTACACTGCAGAGCTATCTGCGGTGTGTTTCACAGTTGGTTTCTTGAGCATGGCAGAAAAGGAAAAAAGATTGGGAGAAAAAAAATAGACTGCGTTGCTCGTGCCGCTCGTGCCGGTCGAATTTAATCTGGTGGGATTCGTTCGTAGCTTCACGAGGACTACATTTTTCCCGGTAAGTTTTTTTTCACCTTCCGGACTACTCGCCAATGGACACTGTTGTGCACTTCTGCGTTTTTTCTGTAGAGTGATTCACCCCTCTTGTTTCTATCAGATGTGGGGTGAGCTGGAAGTGTGTTTGTCTCTCTGTAAGCTGGTTGAGACACTTTGGAGTGAGAAAGAAGCAGTGTGGTGAAAGCATTTGCTACACGCAGGCACATACTGGAAGGGAAGTGCGCGGTGAATTTTTTCTCCTCTCCTTTCACATACTGAGGAGAATGACACGCATGCCCACCTTAGCTAAAGAGTCAGCCTTTTCATTACCCGGAATCGAGCAATGAGAAGGGACCCACGCTAAGGTAACCCGGTAATTTTTATCTGTTAAAGCACCTAAAAACCGCCGTATTTTCCCCAGGAAATACCAGGTGAGCTTCACAGGCTTCATCGATCGCAGAGCCTCAATGGCACTGAGACTATCTGTGGGCACCCCACCAGGTTCCGGTAATCGTACGAAGAAAATTGATCCTCTGTTGGCATTTTTGTGTCAGATACCTCATATGACAAGCCCAGGTGCATTTAGAGTCAAACCAGACCCCGAGATATTTAGCGACTAAAACCTGAGTGATTGTTTTACCCGTTAGTAGGAGCTGCAGCTGAGCTGGGTTATGCTTCCTCGAAAAAAACGACCAGCTCAGTTTTCTCCGGAGAGAATTCGATACCCAGCTTAAGAGCCCATTCAGACAAATTATCTAAGGTATCTTGCAATGGTCCTTGCAGATCGTTAGCTTCGCTTCCAGTAATGAATACAACGCTATCGTCTGCAAGTGGACGTAGCGTGCATGAATTTGCAAGACATTCATCGATGTCATTGACGTAAAAATTATATAAGAGAGGACTTAAGCATGAGCCCTGGGGAATGCCCATGTAACTAATTCGGGAGTTGTCGAATCGCCATGTGAGAAATACATATGCTTTTCTGACAACAAATTGAGCAAAAAATTATTTCAATTTGGTGAAAGCCCCTGCGAATGAAGTTTCTCGGTTAAAACTTCTACAGAGACAGAGTCAAAAGCTCCCTTAATGTCCAAGAATGCAGAAGCCATTTGCTCTTTTCGAGCAAATGCGAGTTGAATTTCAGTAGAAAGCAACGCTAGGCAATCGTTCGTTCCTTTGCCCCGGCGGAAGCCAAATTGAGTATCTGAAAGTAAACCATTTGTTTCGACCCATTTGTCTAACCGTAAGAGGATCATTCTCTCCATTAATTTCCGGAGGCAGGAGAGCATAGCAATCGGCCTATAAGAATTGTGATCAGAGGCAGGTTTTTCGGGTTTTCGAATAGCAATGACTTTTACCTCCCTCCAGTCGTGCGGAACAATGTTTAGCTCAAGAAACTTGTTGAACAAGTCCAACAAGTGTCTTTTTGCAGAGTCGGGTAGATTCTTCAACAAGTTGAATTTAATTCTATCCAACCCTGGAGCATTATTGTTGCACGAGAGGAGAGCCATTGAAAATTCCAACATCGAAAATGGAGGCTCTTCCGTAGCTACTAAATACGCGTCGCGAAAGGTCTTCTGTTCGGGGACAGAGTCCGGACAGACCTTTTTGGCGAAATCGAGTATCCAGCGCTCTGAATACTCCTCGGACTCATTCGAAACGTTACGATTCCGCATGCGTCTGGCGGTATCCCGAAGAGTGCTCATCGCTGTTTCCCTCGACAACGCGTTCACAAACCGCCGCCAGTATCCGCGTTTTTTTGCTTTTATCAAGCTCTTCATTTGTCTATCCAGTACATCGTACTTTCGGAGCAAATCGATAGTGCCTTGTTCTCGGAAGGCCAAATACACCGAGGACCTCCGCGCGTACAGGTCTGAGCACTCTTTGTCCCACCACTTGGAGGGAGGGCGCCGTCTAATCGTTACCCCGGGTATCGGTTTCGTCTGAGCTTGAGTCGCGGCGTCGATGATCAAGCCAGAAAGGAACGCGTATTCTTCCTCCGGAGGAAGTTCCCCGTGGGACTCGAATCTTTTCGATTTTATGGTCTCATAGGACTTCCAATCAATGTTACGTGTGAGGTCATACGCAATTTTGATTGGATCCGTTGGAGTTGACCCATTAGCAATTGAAATAACGATTGGTAGGTGATCACTACCGTGGGGATCATTGATTACTTTCCACTGGCAATCTAACGCTAGTGATGTCGAGCAAAGGACAAGCACGCTTTCACGTGCTGGAGGATTAGGTACACGTGTCGCTTCCCCAGTATTCAAAAGTGTCATATTGAAGTCGTCGATTAAGTTACAGATTAAAGAAGATCGGTTGTCGTCATACAGCGACCCCCATAGCGAACAGTGAGAATTAAAATCTTCCAATATCAAAAAAGGCGCGGGAAGCAACTCTGCTATATCAGTGAGATGCCTCTGTTCAATCCGCGCGGATGGAGGGATATATAACGAAACAAGGCATAGGTCTTTTCCATTCATATTCGTTTGAATGGCAACAACTTCAATATTCGAGATCGAGGGGAGGTCGATTCTGAAAAAAAAATAGCACTTTTTGATCCCTAAAAGTACCCTTCCACCGTGTGAGTCTCGATCTCGACGAATGATGTTGAAATCGTGGAAATTAAGTTGGTCATTTGAATTGAGAAAGGTTTCACAGAGCGCGAACGCATCACAATTGTATGTGTTTATCAAATGTGAAAATAAATCGAATTTGGGGATGATACTTCTGCAGCTCCACTGTAACACAGTGACAAAATTCCTAACCTCTTTCGACGTATTAGTCATCGAAAGATACGATAGCTGAAATAAGGGGCCAAGTTGCTGTGAGTTGCTTCAAAAAGGTTTTCACTGTAGGGAGAAGGGCAAGAAGAATGTTTTGAAGGGGATCTGGTATGTTGAATGTTTTAAATATCCAGTCCACAATATCAGAGAATTTTATGAACCCTGTTTCTTTTATGTCTTCTGATCGAGGAATGGGTGCACGAGGGGTTTTTGGTGCCCCAGGAAGCGGTGGGAACTCCTGGTTTGATTTGAAATTAAAACCGGGGGGTACTTGCACACTTAAATTTTTTTGCCGGGTCTCGGTAATTTTTGCCGAGAACGGCACCACTGAGTGCTCGGTTAGAAAAAAATGGCAGCTGTCACATTTTTTCGAAAATCTCGGTTCAACCTAACTGAAGTTTCGGCACAAAGTATTAACGAGCCGAAATATCAGTTAGGTGAACCGAGATTCACGAAAAAATGTGACAGCTGTCATTATTTTTTTTAACCGAGCACCCAGTGGTGCCGTTCTCGGCAATAAATTACCGAGACCCGGCAAAAAATTTTAAGTGTGTGCTTCGGTTTTTCTTCACCGCTTCTTTTTTGTGGTGTTTTATTGGTCATTTCGCTAGGGGTTATCTTACGACCTTTGCGAGAAAGATTAAGAGAGTTGAGCATTCTCCTCTTCCTAGATCCCTCTGGCAAGGCATAAGAACACCCTTCGACGGGATCGTCAGATGTACCCTCATCGGTTGGCAAAAAGGAAAAGATGTTTCCTGTCGAGGGTGGCTCAGCCCTCTTAAGCATTTCTGCAAAAGAGCGCTTTGATCGTTCCTTGAGGGAACGCTTGATTTTTTCCTCGCGCTGTTTGTACGCGGGACACGCCGAAAGGTCATGCCGAGATCCCTCGCAGTAAAGACACTTTTCAGTATCCTCACTGCAAGCGGTCTCAGCATGATTGCCTCCACACTTGCTGCAGCGTGCCTTGTTGCAGCAGTAGGTGGCTGTATGACCTAACTGCTTGCAGTTTTGGCAATGCATGACCCGCGGTACGAACAGGCGTACAGGCAGACGAACCCTGTCCAAAGAGATGTAGTTCGGCAGTGCGGATCCGGCGAATGTTACACGGAAGGAATCCGAAGGGAGGAATTTCTTCTTTCCTTCTTCGATGAATACTGAATGCAATTGCTTGACATCCAGTATCTTTACATCTTGAATCAGGGGGTTCTTGAAGCAGCCAACCCCGTGACGCAAAATGTCATCGACCGTGAGGCTTCCTTCGGTAACCACACCGTCGATCTCCACGTCCTTGGCAGGGATGTACACGCGGTACTCTCTCGTGAAGAGCTCGTAGCTAGCGATTGCGTTTGCTTGCTTAAAGCTACTCACGACAACTCGCAGTTTGTTCGGTCTAACCTTTGTAATCTCGGTTACGTCCGAAAACTGTTTTGCCAGGTCCTTGCCTATTTGTATAATGTTAAGAGGCTTCTTTATGGGCCTAAAGAAAACTACGAACGGACCTTTCGAAGCATCTGGGTAAGCTTTCACCCGTGTTACCGGTACCCTTGGTACGGGGCTAGGTAGCGGGGAAGGTAGAGGGGAATTGATGGGGAAGATCTCAATCTCTTCCCCATTTGTTTCCACATCCAGGAATAGTTGCACCTGCATGTCGTCCATTTTGCGGGAGCTCTACCGCACACAAACGATAAATATTCGAATGTGGGGGGGGGAAGGGTGTTCAAGTAGTTGATAATAAATTTTAAAAACAATTTTTCAAACAACAATGGATCAAAATAAAAAAAAAAGTAATACTAATACTAATAACAATAGTAATAATAGTAATAATAATAATTATAACAATAATAATAATAATAACAATAATTATAATAATAACAATAATAATAGTAATATTAATAATAATGATAAAAATTCTAAAGTGAATACTTCACCGAACGTCTAAGTCACGACCTCACGGCTGATAGTTGGATTAATCGAGTGTCTCCGCAAAACAAACAATGACGATCCAGCTTCGTGTTGTGACACAGTGGCCGTATCTTACACTCGACCTTGTAGATGCCACTTGTAGTTGACTTCCACTCGCTCGATCGTATGATGGTCCGTGCTGCTAGCGGGGTAACAGCGGTGCGGGAGTATTGCTGCGGGAGCTGCGTATCAGATCACTGGCGGAGTAGCCTGCCCCTACCAGTGTGCAGAAGATGTTTCTGCCGATATACTGCAGGCTATTGTTATCGCGCAGCACAAGAACTAATCGACAAAAAAAACACCCGTACGATAACTCGTGTAATGTTATTTTGCGAATCAAACGGAGATAAACAATTTGCGTCTAATCAAGACGAAAGCAAAACAACGAATAAAAGGGGAGGGGGTCTTACATCTAGATTTTCAGCGTTACGTAATTTGTGTGCGACGCTGAACTTCAATATCTCAAAAGTAGCGTAAGAAACGGGCTACTTGTCAAACCCTCAAATAATGAATTTTACCAACACTTTACATTTATTACACTTATAGTTCAAAAGTTATGAAAAAACGTAATAAAAAATGTTTTTAGCATATTTTTCAAAATATGTGAATTATCTTACAAGTAAAAAAAAATCTTCCAAATGAAACCAGAACTAACAAAATTGGATGTTCTTGTCGAAAGTTATCTACGCTTAAGTGTATGACGATTAATGCGTGCGTGTGTACGTAGGTATGCGTTTGTTTTTTTTATTTTCAGGTGGATGGGAAATTTGCAACCAAACGCCTGAGATAACTAACCTCAGGGAACTACTATTCGCCTCCAGTCTTCAGCCCATAATACTCCCCGGGACGGCCGCTAAGTATTGCTTCGGGGAGCGGCTTTTATGCTTTGTGAAATCTCCTGGCTCTATCAAGTCTCTTAGCAAATTAGCTAACTAACCTGGATACTGGCAGTTAGCTAACACTGGCGTGTTGGTGGTCAACCTGTAGCCTGTTTTGCAACTTTAGGACTATTTGTGAGGCGGCTGCACAAACCGCCCTCCAGATGTTCGAGTCTTCACACACCCTCTGAACAGGGATGTGAATTAAACGCAGCGCGAAAACTAACGTTTAGAAATATTTGTCGGGATTTCTATGCACAATTTGTGAAACAAATTGCAAAGAGGTGCGATTTCACCGATCCTGTTGCAAAAACGGCAGCTATAAGTAATCTTGAATCGTTTTGAAATTGGAAATTTTAAAAGATTTGATGCGTCAATTCCCCAAATTGGTATCAGCAACTGACCGACAAGGGCGAAATAGCGAATTTCGTACGCTTAAAACAAACTTTTTGATCGGAAGATTCATTGAAACAATTGACGTGCTGGAGGATTAGGTACACGTGTCGCTTCCCCAGTATTCAAAAGTGTCATATTGAAGTCGTCGATTAAGTTACAGATTAAAGAAGATCGGTTGTCGTCATACAGCGACCCCCATAGCGAACAGTGAGAATTAAAATCTTCCAATATCAAAAAAGGCGCGGGAAGCAACTCTGCTATATCAGTGAGATGCCTCTGTTCAATCCGCGCGGATGGAGGGATATATAACGAAACAAGGCATAGGTCTTTTCCATTCATATTCGTTTGAATGGCAACAACTTCAATATTCGAGATCGAGGGGAGGTCGATTCTGAAAAAAGAATAGCACTTTTTGATCCCTAAAAGTACCCTTCCACCGTGTGAGTCTCGATCTCGACGAATGATGTTGAAATCGTGGAAATTAAGTTGGTCATTTGAATTGAGAAAGGTTTCACAGAGCGCGAACGCATCACAATTGTATGTGTTTATCAAATGTGAAAATAAATCGAATTTGGGGATGATACTTCTGCAGCTCCACTGTAACACAGTGACAAAATTCCTAACCTCTTTCGACGTATTAGTCATCGAAAGATACGATAGCTGAAATGAGGGGCCAAGTTGCTGTGAGTTGCTTCAAAAAGGTTTTCACTGTAGGGAGAAGGGCAAGAAGAATGTTTTGAAGGGGATCTGGTATGTTGAATGTTTTAAATATCCAGTCCACAATATCAGAGAATTTCATGAACCCTGTTTCTTTTATGTCTTCTGATCGAGGAATGGGTGCACGAGGGGTTTTTGGTGCCCCAGAAAGCGGTGGGAACTCCTGGTTTAATTTGAAAATAAAACCGGGGGGTACTTGCTTCGGTTTTTCTTCACCGCTTCCTTTTTGTGATGTTTTATTGGTCATTTCGCTAGGGGTTATCTTACGACCTTTGCGAGAAAGATTAAGAGAGTTGAGCATTCTCCTCTTCCTAGATCCCTCTGGCAAGGCATAAGAACACCCTTCGACGGGATCGTCAGATGTACCCTCATCGGTTGGCAAAAAGGAGAAGATGTTTCCTGTCGAGGGTGGCTCAGCCCTCTTAAGCATTTCTGCAAAAGAGCGCTTTGATCGTTCCTTGAGGGAACGCTTGATTTTTTCCTCGCGCTGTTTGTACGCGGGACACGCCGAAAGGTCATGCCGAGATCCCTCGCAGTAAAGACACTTTTCAGTATCCTCACTGCAAGCGGTCTCAGCATGATTGCCTCCACACTTGCTGCAGCGTGCCTTGTTGCAGCAGTAGGTGGCTGTATGACCTAACTGCTTGCAGTTTTGGCAATGCATGACCCGCGGTACGAACAGGCGTACAGGCAGACGAACCCTGTCCAAAGAGATGTAGTTCGGCAGTGCGGATCCGGCGAATGTTACACGGAAGGAATCCGAAGGGAGGAATTTCTTCTTTCCTTCTTCGATGAATACTGAATGCAATTGCTTGACATCCAGTATCTTTACATCTTGAATCAGGGGGTTCTTGAAGCAGCCAACCCCGTGACGCAAAATGTCATCGACCGTGAGGCTTCCTTCGGTAACCACACCGTCGATCTCCACGTCCTTGGCAGGGATGTACACGCGGTACTCTCTCGTGAAGAGCTCGTAGCTAGCAATTGCGTTTGCTTGCTTCAAGCTACTCACGACAACTCGCAGTTTGTTCGGTCTAACCTTTGTAATTTCGGTTACGTCCGAAAACTGTTTTGCCAGGTCCTTGCCTATTTGTATAATGTTAAGAGGCTTCTTTATGGGCCTAAAGAAAACTACGAACGGACCTTTCGAAGCATCTGGGTAAGCTTTCACCCGTGTTACCGGTACCCTTGGTACGGGGCTAGGTAGCGGGGAAGGTAGAGGGGAATTGATGGGGAAGATCTCAATCTCTTCCCCATTTGTTTCCACATCCAGGAATAGTTGCACCTGCATGTCGTCCATTTTGCGGGAGCTCTACCGCACACAAACGATAAATATTCGAATGTGGGGGGGGGGAGGGTGTTCAAGTAGTTGATAATAAATTTTAAAAACAATTTTTCAAACTACAATGGATCGAAATAAAAAAAAAGTAATACTAATACTAATAACAATAGTAATAATAGTAATAATAATAATTATAACAATAATAATAATAATAACAATAATTATAATAATAACAATAATAATAGTAATATTAATAATAATGATAAAAATTCTAAAGTGAATACTTCACCGAACGTCTAAGTCACGACCTCACGGCTGATAGTTGGATTAATCGAGTGTCTCCGCAAAACAAACAATGACGATCCAGCTTCGTGTTGTGACACAGTGGCCGTATCTTACACTCGACCTTGTAGATGCCACTTGTAGTTGACTTCCACTCGCTCGATCGTATGATGGTCCGTGCTGCTAGCGGGGTAACAGCGGTGCGGGAGAATTGCTGCGGGAGCTGCGTATCAGATCACTGGCGGAGTAGCCTGCCCCTACCAGTGTGCAGAAGATGTTTCTGCCGATATACTGCAGGCTATTGTTATCGCGCAGCACAAGAACTAATCGACAAAAAAAACACCCGTACGATAACTCGTGTAATGTTATTTTGCGAATCAAACGGAGATAAACAATTTGCGTCTAATCAAGACGAAAGCAAAACAACGAATAAAAGGGGAGGGGGTCTTACATCTAGATTTTCAGCGTTACGTAATTTGTGTGCGACGCTGAACTTCAATATCTCAAAAGTAGCGTAAGAAACGGGCTACTTGTCAAACCCTCAAATAATGAATTTTACCAACACTTTACATTTATTACACTTATAGTTCAAAAGTTATGAAAAAACGTAATAAAAAATGTTTTTAGCATATTTTTCAAAATATGTGAATTATCTTACAAGTAAAAAAAAATCTTCCAAATGAAACCAGAACTAACAAAATTGGATGTTCTTGTCGAAAGTTATCTACGCTTAAGTGTATGACGATTAATGCGTGCGTGTGTACGTAGGTATGCGTTTGTTTTTTTTATTTTCAGGTGGATGGGAAATTTGCAACCAAACGCCTGAGATAACTAACCTCAGGGAACTACTATTCGCCTCCAGTCTTCAGCCCATAATACTCCCCGGGACGGCCGCTAAGTATTGCTTCGGGGAGCGGCTTTTATGCTTTGTGAAATCTCCTGGCTCTATCAAGTCTCTTAGCAAATTAGCTAACTAACCTGGATACTGGCAGTTAGCTAACACTGGCGTGTTGGTGGTCAACCTGTAGCCTGTTTTGCAACTTTAGGACTATTTGTGAGGCGGCTGCACAAACCGCCCTCCAGATGTTCGAGTCTTCACACACCCTCTGAACAGGGATGTGAATTAAACGCAGCGCGAAAACTAACGTTTAGAAATATTTGTCGGGATTTCTATGCACAATTTGTGAAACAAATTGCAAAGAGGTGCGATTTCACCGATCCTGTTGCAAAAACGGCAGCTATAAGTAATCTTGAATCGTTTTGAAATTGGAAATTTTAAAAGATTTGATGCGTCAATTCCCCAAATTGGTATCAGCAACTGACCGACAAGGGCGAAATAGCGAATTTCGTACGCTTAAAACAAACTTTTTGATCGGAAGATTCATTGAAACAATTGACGTGCTGGAGGATTAGGTACACGTGTCGCTTCCCCAGTATTCAAAAGTGTCATATTGAAGTCGTCGATTAAGTTACAGATTAAAGAAGATCGGTTGTCGTCATACAGCGACCCCCATAGCGAACAGTGAGAATTAAAATCTTCCAATATCAAAAAAGGCGCGGGAAGCAACTCTGCTATATCAGTGAGATGCCTCTGTTCAATCCGCGCGGATGGAGGGATATATAACGAAACAAGGCATAGGTCTTTTCCATTCATATTCGTTTGAATGGCAACAACTTCAATATTCGAGATCGAGGGGAGGTCGATTCTGAAAAAAGAATAGCACTTTTTGATCCCTAAAAGTACCCTTCCACCGTGTGAGTCTCGATCTCGACGAATGATGTTGAAATCGTGGAAATTAAGTTGGTCATTTGAATTGAGAAAGGTTTCACAGAGCGCGAACGCATCACAATTGTATGTGTTTATCAAATGTGAAAATAAATCGAATTTGGGGATGATACTTCTGCAGCTCCACTGTAACACAGTGACAAAATTCCTAACCTCTTTCGACGTATTAGTCATCGAAAGATACGATAGCTGAAATGAGGGGCCAAGTTGCTGTGAGTTGCTTCAAAAAGGTTTTCACTGTAGGGAGAAGGGCAAGAAGAATGTTTTGAAGGGGATCTGGTATGTTGAATGTTTTAAATATCCAGTCCACAATATCAGAGAATTTTATGAACCCTGTTTCTTTTATGTCTTCTGATCGAGGAATGGGTGCACGAGGGGTTTTTGGTGCCCCAGAAAGCGGTGGGAACTCCTGGTTTAATTTGAAAATAAAACCGGGGGGTACTTGCTTCGGTTTTTCTTCACCGCTTCCTTTTTGTGATGTTTTATTGGTCATTTCGCTAGGGGTTATCTTACGACCTTTGCGAGAAAGATTAAGAGAGTTGAGCATTCTCCTCTTCCTAGATCCCTCTGGCAAGGCATAAGAACACCCTTCGACGGGATCGTCAGATGTACCCTCATCGGTTGGCAAAAAGGAGAAGATGTTTCCTGTCGAGGGTGGCTCAGCCCTCTTAAGCATTTCTGCAAAAGAGCGCTTTGATCGTTCCTTGAGGGAACGCTTGATTTTTTCCTCGCGCTGTTTGTACGCGGGACACGCCGAAAGGTCATGCCGAGATCCCTCGCAGTAAAGACACTTTTCAGTATCCTCACTGCAAGCGGTCTCAGCATGATTGCCTCCACACTTGCTGCAGCGTGCCTTGTTGCAGCAGTAGGTGGCTGTATGACCTAACTGCTTGCAGTTTTGGCAATGCATGACCCGCGGTACGAACAGGCGTACAGGCAGACGAACCCTGTCCAAAGAGATGTAGTTCGGCAGTGCGGATCCGGCGAATGTTACACGGAAGGAATCCGAAGGGAGGAATTTCTTCTTTCCTTCTTCGATGAATACTGAATGCAATTGCTTGACATCCAGTATCTTTACATCTTGAATCAGGGGGTTCTTGAAGCAGCCAACCCCGTGACGCAAAATGTCATCGACCGTGAGGCTTCCTTCGGTAACCACACCGTCGATCTCCACGTCCTTGGCAGGGATGTACACGCGGTACTCTCTCGTGAAGAGCTCGTAGCTAGCAATTGCGTTTGCTTGCTTCAAGCTACTCACGACAACTCGCAGTTTGTTCGGTCTAACCTTTGTAATTTCGGTTACGTCCGAAAACTGTTTTGCCAGGTCCTTGCCTATTTGTATAATGTTAAGAGGCTTCTTTATGGGCCTAAAGAAAACTACGAACGGACCTTTCGAAGCATCTGGGTAAGCTTTCACCCGTGTTACCGGTACCCTTGGTACGGGGCTAGTTAGCGGGGAAGGTAGAGGGGAATTGATGGGGAAGATCTCAATCTCTTCCCCATTTGTTTCCACATCCAGGAATAGTTGCACCTGCATGTCGTCCATTTTGCGGGAGCTCTACCGCACACAAACGATAAATATTCGAATGTGGGGGGGGGGAGGGTGTTCAAGTAGTTGATAATAAATTTTAAAAACAATTTTTCAAACTACAATGGATCGAAATAAAAAAAAAGTAATACTAATACTAATAACAATAGTAATAATAGTAATAATAATAATTATAACAATAATAATAATAATAACAATAATTATAATAATAACAATAATAATAGTAATATTAATAATAATGATAAAAATTCTAAAGTGAATACTTCACCGAACGTCTAAGTCACGACCTCACGGCTGATAGTTGGATTAATCGAGTGTCTCCGCAAAACAAACAATGACGATCCAGCTTCGTGTTGTGACACAGTGGCCGTATCTTACACTCGACCTTGTAGATGCCACTTGTAGTTGACTTCCACTCGCTCGATCGTATGATGGTCCGTGCTGCTAGCGGGGTAACAGCGGTGCGGGAGAATTGCTGCGGGAGCTGCGTATCAGATCACTGGCGGAGTAGCCTGCCCCTACCAGTGTGCAGAAGATGTTTCTGCCGATATACTGCAGGCTATTGTTATCGCGCAGCACAAGAACTAATCGACAAAAAAAACACCCGTACGATAACTCGTGTAATGTTATTTTGCGAATCAAACGGAGATAAACAATTTGCGTCTAATCAAGACGAAAGCAAAACAACGAATAAAAGGGGAGGGGGTCTTACATCTAGATTTTCAGCGTTACGTAATTTGTGTGCGACGCTGAACTTCAATATCTCAAAAGTAGCGTAAGAAACGGGCTACTTGTCAAACCCTCAAATAATGAATTTTACCAACACTTTACATTTATTACACTTATAGTTCAAAAGTTATGAAAAAACGTAATAAAAAATGTTTTTAGCATATTTTTCAAAATATGTGAATTATCTTACAAGTAAAAAAAAATCTTCCAAATGAAACCAGAACTAACAAAATTGGATGTTCTTGTCGAAAGTTATCTACGCTTAAGTGTATGACGATTAATGCGTGCGTGTGTACGTAGGTATGCGTTTGTTTTTTTTATTTTCAGGTGGATGGGAAATTTGCAACCAAACGCCTGAGATAACTAACCTCAGGGAACTACTATTCGCCTCCAGTCTTCAGCCCATAATACTCCCCGGGACGGCCGCTAAGTATTGCTTCGGGGAGCGGCTTTTATGCTTTGTGAAATCTCCTGGCTCTATCAAGTCTCTTAGCAAATTAGCTAACTAACCTGGATACTGGCAGTTAGCTAACACTGGCGTGTTGGTGGTCAACTTGTAGCCTGTTTTGCAACTTTAGGATTTCGTACGCTTAAAACAAACTTTTTGATCGAAAGATTCATTGAAATAATTGACTTAACTTGGTCTGATATGTTGGACACCCTTAGGCGGGATGGTAAATTTATGTTTCCGTTACAGATCATGTGTTAGATTTTTTTCAAATAAATCCACATTCTTCGACTTGGTTAGAACACATACGTTCAATAACAAGCTAATGATCTCAATTTTGAAAGCTAACAGCTACGTTGCAGACCAAGGAGATGAAAACTTAAAAAAATAAATTTAAAAACCTGTGTAAACATCACGTAGAGAATATATTCTGCAAGTAACAATTTTTCTATCCAATATTCTTAGTTCAGATGTACAGATAATTTTGAAGAAAAATACAGATATAAAAGTGGTAACCCTGCCTCTGAACTAGGTTGTCCGGAGTCTGGCAGCCCGCTTATTACCATCATGTCGCTACGCGCACGCGCAAAACGAGGACATACGAAGAAGACATGCTCAGCAGTCCCTTCCGCATCCACGCACTCGGGGCTCATATCAGATTCCATCTATTTCTTGCCTTACTATCGATTAAGAAAACAAAAAAGTGTGTTTAATTTGAAAAAGTCAGAGAAAAATGTGAGGTCAAACAGTCCCATCTTAAAAATAATAGCATATCAGTCCCACCAAATGTTTTTCTGAGTATGGCCATATTTTGTCTTCAGTTCATATAACAAATTCTTAGTGCTCCTAGGAGTACGCGAGAAAAAAATCAGTAATGGCTTACAAAGCAATGCTTCTTTATAATACTTCATATGATTTTCACTATTGCTCTTAAAACACGACTGTAGCAATCAAACAAAGCATTGTTTAATTTGAAACCTGAACTTGACCACCACAACATGATCTACCACTACTCTCTCCCATGCTACGAGAACAAATGGTACAATTGATTTGGAAAATATCGTTGAAGGGGTACGCGGATAAAAAAAGGTTGAGAAGCGCTGCAGCGCTGTATTAAAGCAATTGTACAGCTTAGAAAGTCAATCTTATTTTCAATACTGATGCATCGTTATTAACATTCTCATTTCAGCATTTTTCAATGCACCAATTCAAAAGAAAAAAAACAATTGCAATATTTTATAACTTTCAACCAATATTATCTGAATCCTGTATAAATCATCACTGTATAAAAAGTGACACAAAGTAAATCTGTATTTCTCCCTAACGAACTAAGTATCCGACCAAGAAACTATATTTATCTTCTATCCTAAAAGCTCTTTAGAAGCAATCGGATACGTTGATGGCCGATTTACAAACAATCTAGCAAGATGATAGCTACCATTATATTTATAAAAAATATATTTTAAATCCCTCGTCTGTAACTTATGAGATAAAGTCGGACAGCTTCAAAGTTATGACATGTATTCAACGCTGTTTGCGCTAAATGTTACTCGCTTTCCCTACGCTTTAAAAATATTTTAAACGAAGCGTTGCTTTGTGGCGAAAACAACGGCAATTAATCAAGCAAATAGTTAGAAGGTGGTGTTGGAACCACGACCAAATGTTTGACGCAGGACTATGGTCACAGAACGGAAGGTCATCTGTGATTCGAAAATTGCTTAGTGCTCAGTGCATTTTGCAGCGCTCCCTTGTGGTGGAAAGAACGCATTTTACACGGAAAATTAACAGAATTTATACTTCTTTTATTGAAATCTTTCATACACCCTGGAGACAAGACGCGACAGCTGGCTTCTTATTTTTCTTTTCGTTACGGTCGTCATCCACACCGTTGATGCCAGAATGATTATTTTTAACAACTTTTGCAGGTCAATGAAAATAAAACAAATTTAAAATGTAATGTATATAATCGAATAATAGGGTAGAGCGGGGCTAGTTGGTTACGGGGTAAGTTGGTCAATGAGAATATCTTCGAATCGACTTAAAATATAACAAAACTAGAAAATATTGTTAGATCTACGGTAATAAAAAAGTCATATTGGTTGCACTGCAAGCGTTTTGCTTATCTTTTCATGCCACATTTCGACCCACCTCGAATAGTTTTATTGAAATCGTTCAAATAATTTTAATAACATTTAGATCAAGTAATTTAGCGTTGGCTGCTGAATACTAGGACCAACCATAAGGAAAGCACTTTGCAGGTACGTAGTATTGTTATTAGGCGTGTAATATTGAACTGGTGCGGCTGCCCCGGCTGGGCATTTCATACACAGTTTTTCTAATTGTGTAAACATCTGGAAGACAACTTGATAACAAGTGCCATTCATGTAATAGTTATTGTTCGCTTAACCCATGCTATTCAAAAACATCTTAAAGTTGTTTTCTGTGCAGTTTTGATAACATCATAAGCACAAGTTACAGACGAGCAGCAGCAGTTTATATTCAATAATCTATATCAGCGGTTCTCAACCTGGGGTACGCGTACCCCTGGGGGTACTCGAAAGCCTTCAGGGGGTACGCGAAAGAAAAATCAGTAATGGCGGACTGTATGCATTCAAACAAACCGTAGTTTAATTTAAAACCTAAAAAGGACTACCACAACATGATCTATCACTACTCTCTTCCACTCTGCGAAAACATTTCAAACCAGGGGTTCCATCGATATGAAAAATATCGCCAAGGGATACGCGAACAAAAAAAGGTTGAGAACCGCTGATCTATATAATACAATTATGCTATGAAAGAACATCTCGAGAATGAGAATATAACAACACAAGTTTTCAATTGCGCTTATAGTACTCTTATATGACTACTGTCATTGTGAATTCTTTCCTAACATTTTTTGTGTGTTACTTGGGGACTTCTGGTTTCCGCAAAACAACCATAAATGATTGAATACCACCCGATATGGGTCTTTCTGGAATCGAATTGATGCTCTGAGGTCAAAATTTAATTTCGGACGCTATTTTTAAATTGAAGATGGTGACTTCCGGTTTGCGGTAAACAGTAAAAATTGACCAAGTACCACCCCATATGAGTCATTTCGGATTCGGAATGATGTCAAGAGACCTGAAAACGATCCAGAAGCCTTCTTGAATTCCAAGATGGTGACTTCCGGTTTTCGAAACACAACCCAAAATGACCGAATACCGATGTGTGTATTCCACGGATTGGGATGATGCGCAGACACCAGAAATCAACTTTGAACGCGTTTTTCAAATTCAAGATGGCGACTTCCAGTTTCTGAAAAACTTCCAAAATTGACCAAATACCGTCTCATATGAACACTTTTGGATTCGGAATGGTGCCAGGAGATCTGAACACGACACCAGACGAACCGAAAGTCACCATCTAGAATTTTAAAATGGCGTCTGGGGTCGATTTTTGGTTTCAGGGCATTGTTCTATTTCTTATAAAAACCTTTTTTATTTTTTCTAAAAACCGGAAGTCGACATCTAGGAACCCAAAATGGCGTCTGGTGTCATTAAATAGTGTCAGAGCATCATCCCGATTCCAAAAATACCCATATTATTTTCCAGGAACCGGAAGTCATCTCTTGGAATCCGAAATGTCGTTATGCACGCTCTGGACATCATCTCGATTACGAAAATACATTTATTGGAGGGTATTTGACCATCTTAGGTTGTTTTCTAGAAACCGAAAGTTGACATCTTGGAATTCAAAATGGCGTCTTGGCCATTTTCCGATCTGTGGGCATCATCCCGGTTGCGAAAATAAATATTGGATGGTATTTGACCTTGTTTTTTATTGTTTTTATGGCTTCTAGAAGCCCCAATTTATCGCGGAAGGACCATTTTGAAAGCAAATCAACAAAACCATTAAAATGGTTGTACTTAAGATTCTATTAATATGATCATAAAACCATAATATTCCTCAGCTTCGGAGCATATTCACATATCACTGGTTATTCTTGAGTAATTTGTGTACAAAAGCATTGTTATTAAACATATTTTTTCATTACGGTTAATAGCACTTAGTGCGTACTTTTGCCTCACGATAAGTTTTCCAGCTGGTTTGAGTTTTATGACAAATTTCAAAATATTTTCGCCAAAACAAAGTCACACTACAAACCACAATTATTCAAGAGTTTTTTGGGTTCTGTTGATTTCGAGTTTCTGTAGTTTTCCAATAGGTCAATCATATTTTTCAAAACTAAGAAAATTAGATCAATACAGCTCAAAACACAATTTTCCTCATAGCTTTGCACCATTTAAACGGAATCTTATGTGTTTACATGTGTGATTACCTGACGTTATAATACTGCAAATTCACAAAATGTTGCCAGTGTATTTCGCTCGTATGTTCCGAAAAGGCCAATGCGTACTTTTACTCCGTGCGTACTTTTGCTACTCACTACTCTAACCGTTTTAAATCTAATAACACTTGTGGCGGTTTCATTTTCCATTGCCAAACAAATTCTTGGCCAAGATGCACCACAACAAAGGCCAATATTGGAGCATACGCAGAAGGTTAATACGCAAATTGCAGATATCAGCACGCGAATAGAGAAGCGCTTGAAATCTCAGACGTAAAATCAAAGGCAATGGAACATACCCTAAGTTTTCAAGCAATTTTCGTGCATTCTACCCCGATTTCAGTATTGACAGTTTTTAGATCAAAGTTGACGAAGGTTTGTGAAATAAACTGAAGTGTATATATGTAGTATTGTAAATTCCAAAAGTGTTAGAGTTAGAGGAACCAATGTTTTTTGTATTATTTGCAAGTCCGTTAACCATAAAATTTGACATAAAATTCATGAATTCATGAACAAAGCCTTCAATTGAAGAAAAAATGCAATAGTTATTAGGTAGGCTACGACCCGTCCGAATGTAACTTATAGCACTGAACTAATTATCCAGCTCAGCCGATTGGCCCTATAGGTGACACAGGTCATTCCATTCATAGTTCACGTCACCGTTATGAATTATAAATACCTTATTTCACAATGGTTTACAGTGGTAGGTTAAAAAACATGAAAATCTTGGCGAGCATATAATACGTAATCCATATAAGTCAATCTGGTCACAAAAGCACAAAGTAGTCAGCTAATCAACGTCTTTCAATCTTTCCTCAGAAACCGCAATTCAAGAAAGACCCCCATAGCGCGGAAGCGCAAGACTTTTACGAGCTACGTGACCGCTGTCGAGGTACCGGTACCCTTTTCGAGGATCCCGAACTTCCCGCCAAGATTCGGTCACTGGTGTGACGTGGTGATTGACGACCGTTTGCCGACGACCAACGGAAGTTTGGTCTATATGCGATCCAGTGAGAAGAATGAGTTTTGGAGTGCATTGCTGGAGAAAGCGTACGCTAAGCTGTTCGGATCTTACGAGACATTGCGAGGTGGGTCAGCTAGTGAAGCGATGGAAGACTCCACAGGAGGAGTTACGGAAACGTTCGAAATTGAAAAGCTCCGAAGGATTTGTTTCAGATCATCGAGAAGGGCTTTCGAAAACACGCTATGTTTGCGTGCAGTTTGGAACCGGACCCGAACAAACTTGAAGCCGAAACTGCTCAAGGTTTGATCCGGGGTCATGCGTATTCGATCACTACGGCCAAGATGGTAGATATAGAAACACCAAGGACGAAAGGGAAAGTTCCATTGTTACGACTGAGGAACCCGTGGGGAAATGCCAACGAGTGGAATGGAGCTTGGAGTGACAAGTCACCAGAGTGGAAGTTTATTCCGGAGGAAACCAAGCGCGAGGTCGGATTAACTTTTGATGTAGATGGCGAGTTCTGGATGTCGTATCAGGATTTTGTTAAATATTTCGACCAAGTTGAGATCTGTAATCTCAGTCCTAATTGTCCGATGGTTCGTCAGATGATGGACTACCCTTGGAAGCAAGCATCGTTTGAGGGCGAATGGGCGATCGGAAGCACGGCAGGAGGCTGCCGAAATTATCCGGATACTTTTTGGCATAATCCACAATATGTTATTAGTTTGGAAGATCCGGACAAGGATGATGACGATGCCAAAGCGACAGTTATCGTTGCTCTGATGCAAAATAATCGACGTCCCAAGCGGAACAAAGGAATCGACTGTCTGACGATAGGGTTTGTCATATACCGTGTTGGCGAAGACGATCTCAAGAAAAATCTCTGCCAAAAGAATTTTCCTCCGCAACGCTTCGGTGGCAAAATCCAATTTCATCAATCTACGCGAAGTTACCTGTCGATTCCGACTAGATACCGGAACGTACGTGATAATCCGGTCTACTTTTGATCCGAACACCGAGGGTGAATTCCTGATTCGGGTGTTTTCCGAGTGCCCGAGTTGCATGAGCGAAAATGACCAATGCGTAGGGGTCTGCGAAATGGATCCTCGGGTAAGTTGGGTCGACATTGCACGAGTTGCATAACGTTATGTTTCTAACTGCCTGACAAATATGCCTTTCATTTCCCTGTTCCCATCGTAGCGACTTGTCAGTGTTAGTGCACTTTAGAGATAAATGTAATGAATAATGCTAGTAGTTAAAATGCGAATATTTCACTAAATGTTTCTGCATTGCTGTATATTCTGCTAATGTTTTAAGGTCCCAACCAGTTATAACACCAGGCCAGCTGCAACAGTAAGTGTATTATTTTAACAAAAAAAACACACATTTTAAATGCATGTTTCACTCTTTCACCAGTCAATTGACTTATCAATTAAAATGAACAATCCCTTCTGCAGATCGATCAAACCCTTCCGGACCCAACGAAGCCGGACCCCCAACGGGAGGCGATGGAGAAACTATTCATTGATGTGTCCGGAGAAGATGGCGAAGTGGACTGGATGGAGCTGAAACTAGTGCTAGATCATTGCTACCGTGATGACATAGCTATTGTAGCCAAAGGACTTTCCCAAAGCTATCAGCTAGCCCCGGTAGGAACCCATTTATTTTTGTTTAGTTTAGTTAAGTTTATTTGAAACCTGCTTCCTCAATTGCTTCCGATAAACCTGGTGGCTGGCAATCCTGCAGGATACAGGACGTTCCGCACAAACGATTTCCGCAGACTCGGCGCTTACCAAGAAAAAAATTACCAAGAAAAAAAAATCAGGTAGGTATTTTTCGTCCTTTAGTAAGTTCCCATTAATAAGGTTATATCCATTTTTCAGCGGATCCAACGGTAGCTGGTTTCTCGAAGGATGCCTGCCGTTCGATAGTCGCCATGCTAGACGAAGATGGGTCCGGGAAGTTGGGCTTCGTGGAGTTCCAAAAGTTGCTGACCGAGATCGTACGCTGGAAGGCGGTCTTCAAGTTGTACGACCAAAATCAAACCGGTCGGTTGAATCCATTCGAGCTACGAACGGCGCTACAGTCGGCTGGATACAATCTCAACAACAAGATTCTTAATAGCCTAATGCATCGGTACGGCGGTTTGGTTCGACGATTTCGTCACCTGTGCGGTTAAAATTAGAACCATGATTGGTAGGAACCCACAATATCGTTAAACAGTGTAATCATATTAATTCTGTTATCCTTTTTAGACATATTTAAAGCAAAGGACGTCAATGGTACGAACATCGCATCATTCAATATGGATCCACAAAACAATTTATTCTTAAATTATATTTACTACTGCAAAGTTTTCAAGGCAGTATATTTAACTATTAATTGGAAGTTTTTAAAAGTTTTTCGTTTGAGCCAATCATAAATTGTTCATCTCTCTATTCGACTTTGACTTTTTTTTATTTCACAGTCTTCCGGAGCACTCTGCTGAACGTAGTGAAAAGAATTTCTTGAACCAGTTCTTTTTTCCCTTTGGGACGATCCATTAATGATGTCACGCCAAATTTGGAAAAAATTAATTCCCCCCTCCCCCTTGTCACAAGCTGTCACAACTTCCTTGACCCCATCCCCCCCCTAAGTACGTCACGTTTTTCACGTTTTTCATTGATTGAAAATCGAGAAATTTGTTAGGAATGCATTTTTTCTTAATGAGAACGATTTTACTGAAAGAAAAACTGAAACTCAACCGCTAGTAGCGCTGCAAAATTAACTTACACTTAAGAGAAATGGTGTCTTCAGCAAAGGTATAGATCAAGTTCTTACAAAATATTTGTCGAAGACACTTTTCTTCTTTTTTTTTTTCCTCATCTATAGTTTATTTGACACGGCACAAATACAATTCAATGTTTAACGGCGCCAATTATATCTAGTAGCTTACTTTCTAAAGTATCTTAATAACTAAAAGCAAATTTTTTATCCTCGCTGCCGACTACGAGCTGAAACTAAATCTAACTTAAGCTAGAATGTTTTGCATGAAAAGCACTGATTTGTTGTTTGATGGTTTTCCATCGCCATAGGTAAGCAGCATATTGAATATGTTCCGCTGATGGGCCAAGATATTACGGACTGGCATATTGGGTTGTCTCCCTCGGGGCCTGAGAGTATCGTGCGGGTCTAGTTGCTGTTTCCGGATCCGGGGTCTTAACGTGTTCTTGTCGTTTGGTTGGATGTAGGCGGAAGGGGATAGGACTAAACTGGGGCGTGGATGGATTTCAGGAAAACGTATATAAGGGACATGTAGGATAGGTCACGGCTCGCCAAGACATCACGAACAGGAACAGCCGGCTGCCTACCTTCGGCCTGCAGGGAAGCTACTAATCTAGACCTGGCGTCACGGTGTACAGGGCATGACCAAACAACGTGCTCTATGTCGTGATAACCTTCACCACAGGCACAGATACCACTCTCCTCGAGCCCAACACGACGGAGATGCGCGTCAAATCTATAGTGATTGGACATAAGCCGGGACATCACGCAAATGAAATCCCGACCTACATCCAACCCCTTGAACCACGGGTTCGTCGATACCTTGGGGGTTATGGAATGTAACCACCTTCCCAGTTCCCCCTTGGTCCAAGAATTTTGCCAACTGATGATCGTATTCTGACGTAAGCAAAGCCTTGGTGCTACATTCCGATTCGGAACTTGACCTTCTGTTTACTATACACAGACTTCGCAGCCAACTGTTGAGTGTACAGGACAATTGCGGGGCTAGCGCTACGATCCTACTGACACTAACAGTCTCTCCTGAGCCGAGACTCGAACCTACGACAACTGGCTTGTTAGGCCACCATCGTACCTCGAGACCAGCTGGATTCTGACGTACAAATGCGAAAAATTCATTAAAGGCAATTGGTCTTTCATAAATATCACCGTTTGTTGCGCCCACCTTAGCCAAAAAGTCCGCTTTCTCATTACCCGGTATCGAGCAGTGAGAAGGGACCCACGCTAAGGTAATCTGAGTAGATTTTTCGGATAAAGCACTCAGATGTTCCCGTATTTTCCCCAGGAAATACGGAGAGTGCTTAACATCTTTCATCGATCGGAGAGCCTCAATGGAACTGAGACTGTCCGTAAAGATGAAATAATGGTCCGTGGGCATTTTTTCGATAATCCCTAGGGTGTACTGAATTGCAGCTAATTCTGCGACGTAAACAGAAGCAGGATTATCGAGCTTATGGGAGACGGTTAAATTGTTATTGAAGATACCGAAGCCAGTGGACCCATCAAGAAGTGATCCGTCAGTGTAGTACATATTGTCGCAGTTGATGTTTCGATATTTATTGGAAAAAATTTTGGGGATCTGCTGCACGCGTAAATGATCCGGGATTCCACGAGTTTCTTCTATCATGGATGTATCGAAAAACACAGTAGAATCAGAAGTATTTGATAAGTCGACACGATTTGGAATATTCGAAGAAGGGTTAATATTTTGGGACATGTGATTGAAATACAATGTCATAAAACGGGTTTGAGAATTAAGTTCGATTAACCTTTCAAAATTTTCAATCACGGGACGGTTCAAGACCTCACATTTGATAAGAATACGAGAAGACAGGCTCCAGAAGCGGTTTTTCAATGGTAGTACTCCAGCTAAGACCTCCAAACTCATCGTATGGGTCGACTGCATGCAACCTAAGGCGATACGCAAACAACGATATTGTATTCGCTCCAGTTTGATCAAATGTGTGTTTGCTGCGGAGCGGAAGCAGAAACACCCGTATTCAATAACAGACAATATCGTTGTTTGGTAAAGCCTTATAAGGTCTCCTGGGTGGGCTCCCCACCATTGTCCGGTTATTGTACGAAGAAAATTCACTCTTTGTTGACATTTTTTCATCAGATACCTCACGTGACAACCCCAGGTGCCTTTAGAGTCGAACCAGACACCAAGATATTTGTGTACCAAAACCTGAGAAATCGTTTTACCCATTAATTGTGTTTGAAGCTGAGCAGGTTCATGCTTCCTAGAAAAAACTACTATCTCAGTCTTCTCCGGAGAGAATTCGATACCTAGCTGTAAAGCCCAAGCAGACAAATTGTCCAAGGTATCTTGCAATGGTCCTTGCAAATCGGCAGCTTTGGCTCCTGTAACAGAGATTACACTGTCGTCTGCAAGTTGTCTTATCGTGCATGAGTTTGCCAGACATTCGTCGATGTCATTTACATAAAAGTTGTAAAGAAGGGGGCTTAAACATGAGCCCTGGGGAAGACCCATGTAGCTAATGCGAAAAGTTGCCAAATCGCCGTGCGTAAAATGCATGTGCTTTTCGGACAACAAATTGTGCAAAAAATTGTTCAAAATTGGAGAAAATCCTTGTCGGTGAAGTTTACCCGAAAGAATGTCAATAGAAACGGAATCAAAAGCCCCCTTAATGTCCAAGAACGCAGACGCCATTTGTTCTTTGCGAGCATACGCCAGCTGAATATCTGTTGAAAGCAACGCAAGACAATCATTCGTCCCTTTGGCACGGCGGAAGCCAAATTGAGTATCTGATAGTAGACCATTTGATACGACCCAATGGTCTAAACGACGGAGTATCATTTTTTCCATCAATTTCCGGATACAGGATAGCATTGCAATCGGCCTATAAGAGTTGTGATCAGAAGCTGGTTTCCCTGGTTTTTGGATGGCGATCACCTTCACTTGCCTCCAATCCTGCGGTACAATATTTTGCTCCAGGAACTTATTGAACAAGTTCAACAAGCGCCTCTTGGCATTGCCGGGTAGATTCTTCAACAAGTTGAATTTGATTCTATCTAACCCAGGCGCGTTATTGTTACAGGACAGGAGGGCAACTGAAAATTCTGCCATCGTAAAAGGTGATTCAATCGCGTCGTGGCCCGGAGACGCATCGCGAACAATGTTTTGCTCAGGAACAGAGTCCGGACATACTTTCCTGGCAAAATCAAATTTCCACCTACTTGAAGACTCCTCGCTTTCGTTGACCGTTACGCGATTCCGCATTCTTCGGGCTGTGTTCCAAAGAGTGCTCATTGATGTCTCCCTCGACGTCTCGTTTACGAACCGACGCCAATATCCGCGTTTCTTTGCCTTAGTCAAGCTTTTAAACTTGGTATCAAGCTCCGAATAACGTTTAAAGTCGTCGGCATCGTCTGTATCCCGGAAGGTCAGATACGCGTCGGATCTTTGCGTGTAGACATCGGAGCACTCTTGGTCCCACCACGGAGTGGGAGGCCGTCCTTTGATCGTTACGCCGGGATATTTCTTCGTTTGGGCTTGCAACGCGGCGTCGAGAATCAAGCCCGCGAGGAGGTTGTATTCTTCAAGTCGTGGATGATGTTGAATCGACTCGACCGCTTTTGAAATCATTTCCTCGTATAACTTCCAATCGACATTCCGTGTGAGGTCATACGGAATGTCAATTGGTCGCATGCGAGTTGACCCGTTATTAATTGAAATAAGAATAGGCAAATGGTCGCTACCGTGAGGATCAAGGATTACCTTCCATGTGCAATCCAACCGTAGCGACGTCGAACATAAGGATAGATCCAAAGCGCTTGGGCGCGCTGGAGGTTTCGGGATACGTGTCATTTCACCGTTGTTTAAAATAGTCATGTCGAAGTCATCGCAAAGGTTATAGATTAAAGAGGAGCGGTTATCATTGTATGGGGAACCCCAAGCCACGCCATGAGAGTTGAAGTCTCCCAAAATCAAACGTGGCGAGGGAAGAAGTTCTATTAAATCAAAGAGCAGCCGTTGCCCAACCTGTGCTCTGGGAGGAATATATATTGAGGCAATACAAAGCTCTTTACCTTGTATTGTCATTTGACATGCGACAACTTCGATGCCTGGAATCGAGGGGAGGTTAATACGACAGAAAGAATAGCACTTTTTAATCCCTAAAAGTACTCCTCCATATGGGGTGTCTCGATCAAGGCGAATAATATTAAAATCATGGAAGTTGAGATCAATATTTGAAGTAAGCCAAGTTTCACAAAGGGAAAATGCATCGCATTTGTTTTCATTTATCAAAACTTTAAACGAATCAATTTTTGGTAAAATACTTCTACAATTCCACTGTAACACAGAGATAGAATCCTTCATATACGCAGTTGAATTAGGCATCGAAGGATACAATCGCTGCAAGGAGGGGCCATTGGGCAGTCAACTGCTTCAAAAATGATCTAACTGTTGGGAGGAATGCTGTAAGAAAAATTTTAATTGGATCGGGTACATTGAAATTTTCAAAAATCCAGTCCACAATGTCAGAAAATTTCACTAATCCAGAGTTTGTTTCCTCAACTGGATGTGCAAAAGGAACAACTGGGGTTTTAGATGTTCCTGGCAGTGCTGGGAACTCCTTCTGGGACTTTAAATTTGCAAGCCCAGGAGGAGTTTGCTTCGGTTTTTCCGCAGCACTGTTTGGTTTGTTCGTACTTTTCATTACACTTTGGGAAATCTTAGGACCTTTACGGGGAAGTTTAGGAGAAGAAACATTTTTCCTCTTCCTAGACTCCCCAGGATTGGCATAAGATGTTCCCGCTGATGAATCGTCAGAATCGGTTTCATCAGAGGGCAACAGATCAAAGGGGTTCGATGTTATGGTAGAAGTGGTCACGGTCTTCTTCAGCATCTCAGCGTAAGAACGCTTTGAACGCTCCTTAAGTGACCGCTTGATTTTATCTCTGCGCTGCATGTACACCGGGCATGTGGAGAGCTCATGCTGGTTTTCCCCACAGTGAATACATTTTTCAGCATTAACACTGCAAGAATCTTCCGCATGAGTCTCCCCACACTTGCTACATCGTGCCTTATTGCAGCAGTAGGCGGCTGTGTGGCCTAACTGCTTGCAATTGGTGCAATTCATAACACGGGGTACATACAATCGCACAGGCAGACGAACCCGGTCGATCGAGACGTGGCTAGGGAGTGCAGATCCGGCAAACGTAACGCGAAACGAGTCTGACGGAGTGTAAACTTTTTTACCGCCGACGAGAGACATGGACCGCAATTGCTTACAATCCAAAATCTTCGCCTGTGTTTCGGTATTTTTGAAGCAACCGGTTGCGCTTTTTAGGATACACTCGACAGACAGACTCGAATCGGTTATGACACCGTCGATCTCCACGTCTCGTGCGGGTATGTAGACGCGATACTCGCGTGTGAAGAGCTCAGAGCAAGCGATAGCATTGGCCTGTGCCAGATCACTGACCACGACACGGAGCTTGTTAGGTCGGACCTTGGAAATTTCGGTCACGGCCTTGTACCCCTTCGTCAGGTCTTTAGCAATTTGCAGTATGTTTAAACGCTTTGAATTCACTCCTGCCTTTGGACGAAAATAAACGGTATAGCTGCCCTGTTGAGATCCGTCCGGGTAAAGCCTGGGGCAAGGGGGGACTGGAGAATGAACAGGGGAGGGGGTAACAGAAGGGTCAGGGTCAGGGGGGTTCGGGGATGGTGGCACGGGAGGCGAGGGATCTATATCCATTGCGCTAAATGTAGCGCACTAGCGCACTAGCGCCGACAAGAACACGTACCTCTTTACTTCTTCCTTCCAGCAGTGGTTGTCCGATCGTTCGAAGCTGCACCCAAAGCAGCCAGCAGCACCAATACAGCCACCAGCAGTGAGCCGGGTGTGAGATCACTCAGCACAGCGACACGGACTCGACTGTCAACTGATGGGCTTGGATTAAAAAGATCTATTCACGGTGCACAGATCAAAACTGCAGCTGGTATTTTGCACCAATACAGCCAAAGTTGTGAGCCGGGTACAGAACGTATCGACACAACTCACAATCTAGTTGGCCTTTAGCGCGAATAATACACTCTTTTGTTTGGCTATTCGTACACACGGACCGGATTGTAATAGAACGACCACTTTGCACGTCCGTTTCTGTCGAGTGTTCGACGCGGAATGACACTTTTCTTCTTGTTTGGATGTATAACGTTTCTTGTTAGACTTGTCTTTAATATTAGTTTTTTTCGAATATACACAAACTGTAACATTTAAAAGGTATTTATGTTCAACATATATTTGTATATCATTGAAAAACACAACTTTATAGAAAAAACGAAATAGATAGCTTTCACACAAATTGAGTTATTGCCAAAGAATATTAAAAAAGCATCGTTTTTTGTACACACCAAGAGCACAAAATAGCAAAAACTAGCAGACGAAACCTGCACAGAATGAAATATTATCATAATCACTCTACGAAATCACTTTGAACGTTTGTTCCTTCTAGTATCTTTATTGCCTAAGTTTTGTTTTAAAAACAGCCTTACTCAACGTTCACGATGACAATACACGTCAAAACGTTGGTCAAATTACTGATCACTGCATATATTTTGCAAATTAAATATGCTGTATCATCTCTTGCATTGTTCTAATAATAAAATTATATTTTTATGTATTAATTTTGTAAAATAAATGTATAAAAAATATAAAGTTGAAAAATCATCCTCATCAGAATTAGCATTATCCTCCTAATTAATATCTAGCCTGTATTTTGCATCACCGCTCATTAAGTGGCTTGTCTCGCAAACTGCTTATAACTGGATCTGTTGATTCCAGAAAATGGTGTAGTAAATCAACATTTAAAGCTGTTCTAGAAAACTTTTTGGTGTGGTTTATTCTGTATCTATTAATAATTATTTTTCGTTTTCAAATATTTCAGCAAGTTCACCATACGTCTTGATGACTTTGTTCCGGCTTTCGATTCGATTCTTCGCGTGAATTTTTCCAATGCTAGAACTAGTTAAAGTTTATGACATATTCGCCCTACAATTGCACTATGAACTGTTACTTTGAATCTCATATCAGGCAATGAAGATACTAAAAGGGACAAACGATCAAAGTGATTTCGTTGAGTGATTATGTTAATATTTCATTCTGTGCAGGTTTCGTCTGCTAGATTTTGCTTTTTTGTGTTCTTGGTGTGTACAAAATATGATGCTTTTTCACTTTTTTTGGGAATAACTCGGTTTGTGTGGAAGCTATCTATTTCGTGTCTTCTACAAAGTTGTGTGTTTTAATGATATACAAATATATGTTGAACATTATTACCTTCTAAATGTTGAAGTTTTTTGTATATCTGAAAATAACTAATTTTAAAAACAAATCTATTAAGAAACATTATATATCCAAAACAAGAAGAATTAGAAGAAAAGTGTCTTCGACAGAGTTTTTTGTAAGAACTTAGTCTATAACTTTTCTGAAGACACCATTTCTCTAAAGTGTAAGACTAAAAAGTTAAATTTTGCAGTGCCACTAGCGGTTGAGTTTCGAACTAAATTTTTTTGTCATAATTTGAGCCTTTTTATATACTAAATATCTTCGGAAGACAGTATGTCAATAAAACCATTATTTGGAGCGCAAATGAATTAAGTTCACATTTTTGAGCTCTCGTACCACTGTGCTATGAGGTAAATTGGGGTGAAATTGATCACCATTGAAATCCATACATTCTTTTGGCAATGTGCTTTTTTTCGATATGCTAAAGATAAATGATGATTTCTGTACTGAAAAAAATCATTTACAGCTAGTTTGGAAACGAAAATAACGAAATTTCAGGTTAAAATTTGTTTATTTTGGTTCACAAGCTGCTTGTTGCTAAATTTGCTCTTATTTGTCGCCGTTAGACCGATTTCAATTCGGTTTGTTGCAAAAGCTCAAAAACTAGCTCTGAAATTAAAATCTTTGTGGTTTCCTGCGAATTCATCAGTATTTCTTTAATGGTATGGAATGATCATTGTTGAAAATTACATTTTTTGAGCTTTTATCAAACTTTACTCACTTTTCCAAATTTAACGTAATTAACCCTCAACTAAGATTACTTTGAGTAAATTCAATACTTTTTTTTTTGTTATTTGGAAACTTGTTTGATCAAATTTGATTGAGTTTTGACTGAGTTGGAAGAATTTTTCGAAAATATGAAAAATTGCACCGGGCATGCACGAATTCTCAGGTGACCAATTTCACCCCACTGATCAATTTCACCCCATTCCACGGTATTTCCTGCAGCGGATACAAAACTCAAAAACGAGACTATGGATTTCAACATATACAAGCAGGAAACCAGAGTCAGAGCTAGTGCAGCGAAATTGGTTATTACATGATGGTATGCTGATATTGCAAGAAGATTTTGAAGTAGAATACTTCTCTCAGGAAGTTCGGCTACATAGAGATGTAAAATGAAATTCTAAAACCGAAACAAGTGAAAAACATGTCCAATTTCAAATGCAAATAAATCGGTTAGTATTCGATGGATTTCCTACGTTCTTGCAGCAATAGATTGGAAAATCTTTTAAGATTCTTCACAAATGCAGATAATTGTAATTTTATTATTCAAACTATTGTACTATTGAAAATAGTCAAGCCTTGCCAAAACGAAAAATTTGGCCTCTGATTGGTCGTTATATAATTGCTTAACAAGCACGGTCGATAGAATCATAGACCTTGCCATTTGAAATGTGTCATTTGGCCTATATAAGAGCCTGTTTCACTCGAAGCCGCTCATTATAATTCTAGACTGCAACAGGAGCAGTCCTCCTTTAGCAGCAGCAGTGGATACAGCAGCAGTAGCAGTGCACCGGATAACGGCCACAGCTGTGGTATTTTTGTTTTTAAGAGGGGGGATTTGTTAGTAGCTTAAGTATTTATGATAAATATTAGTAAATAATGAGTATGTGTGTCCAATCACAAATGGTGACTTCTCAACACTGTTAGAAATTTGTAATTTTAATTGTTAGGATTTGTTTGCTTTCGCAATTAGGACTTATCACTCGTAGGTATTTAAACCTTCTTGTCAGAAAAGGGGAAGTAAACTTACAACTAACTTAATTGCTAACTTATTGGCTATAAAGAGAGCTTATCGTAGCAATTGAGGATTGCAACGATTTTTGTCGAAAATTGTTAATAATTTTATTTGACATAGCTTCTAATGGTTCAACACCAGTAAGTCTATGTAATTCGAGTGTACCAAACCAAGGAGGACGCTTCAAAATCATTTTCAGAATTTTATTCTGAATCCTTTGGAGCGTTTTCTTCCTTGTTGAACAGCAACTTGACCAGGTCGGTACAGCATAAAGCATTGCTGGTCTAAAAATTTGTTTGTAAATCAAAAGTTTGTTCTTTAAACAAAGTTTAGAATTCCTGTTAATGAGAGGATATAAACATCTCGTATATTTGATGCACTTGGCTTGTATACTCTCAATGTGCTCTTTGAAAATAAGTTTTTTATCATAAATAAGTCCCAAGTACTTAACCTTGTCGGACCAACTTAAAATAACCCCATTCATCTTGACAACGTGATTATTGTTTGGCTTGAGGAAAGAAGCCCTAGGCTTATGCGGAAAAATTATCATTTGAGTTTTAGAAGCATTGGGAGAGATTTTCCACTTTTGCAAGTAGGAAGAAAAAATATCTAAACTTTTCTGCAATCGACTGCATATGACACGAAGACTTTTTCCTTTTGCGGAAATGCTTGTGTCATCGCAGAACAATGACTTTGTGCATCCTGGAGACAAATCAGGAAGATCTGGAGTGAATATGTTGTACAGGACTGGACCCAAGACTGAACCTTGAGGTACACCTGCTCTGACAGGAAATCTATCAGATTTTGAATTCTGATAGACAACCTGCAGAGTTCGATCAGTAAGATAATTTTTCAAAATTTTGATTAGGAAAATTGGAAAACTAAAAGTTTACAATTTCGCAATCAAACCTTTATATCAAACACTGTCGAATGCTTTTTCTATGTCTAAAAGAGCAGCTCCAGTGAAATAACCTTCAGATTTGTTAGCTCGTATCATATTAGTAACTCTGAGCAATTGATGAGTTGTGGAATGCCCATGGCGAAATCCAAACTGTTCATTTGCAAAAATTGAATTTTCGTTGATGTGTGACATCATTCTGTTAAGAATAATTCTCTCAAACAGTTCACTTATTGAAGAAAGCAAACTGATTGGTCGATAACTTGAAACTTCAGCTGGGTTCTTATCCGGTTTTAAAATTGGAGTAATTTTTGCATTTTTCCATAATTTGGGAAAATATGCAATTTTGAAGCAGCAATTGAAAATTTTCACTAAAAATTCCATTGTGCTCTCAGGGAGATGTTTGATTAGTATATTAAAGATTCCATCGTCACCAGGTGCTTTCATATTTTTGAAATTTTCAATAATTGATTTAATCTCATTCAAGTTAGTTTCAATTATTTCTGCAGGTAAAAAATTCTGGGAAGAAATTAAATCAAATTGACGTGTGACTTCATTTTCAATTGGACTCACAAAATTCAAATTTGAGTTATGAACACTCTCAAACTGCTGAGCAAGTCTTTTAGCCTTTTGTTCATTGGATAAAAGAAACCGTTCGCCATCTTTTAAAACTGGAATAGGCTTTGAAGGTTTCTTAAGAATCTTCGACAGCTTCCAAAAAGGTTTTGAATATGGTTTCAATTTTTCAACTTTAGTTTCAAAATTTTGATTTCTCAGAAGAGTAAATCTATGTTTAATCTCTTTCTGTAAATCTTTATAAATAGTTTTAAAAACAGGGTCACGAGAACGTTGATATTGACGTCTGCGGACATTTTCCAAACGAATTAGAAGTTGAAGGTTTTCGTCAATTATTGGTGAATCAAATTTCACTTGAGCCTTTGGAACAGAATAATTCCTGGCATCAACAATTGCACATTTTAATGCTTCCAAAGCGGAATCAATATTCACTTCGATTTGCAAATCAAGCTCATCATTGAAATTTCTCTCAATATGAGTTTTGCATCTTTCCCAATTAGCCTTGTTATAATTAAAAACAGAGCTTTAAAACTGATTCATGTGATGAAGAAAAAGTTATTGGAAGATGGTCAGAATCAAAGTCAGCATGTGTGATCAAATCACTACATACATGACTTTGATCTGTTAGCACCAAATCAATTGTTGAAGGGTTTCTTACAGAAGAAAAGCATGTAGGACTATTCGGAGACAAAATAGAATAGTATCCTGGAGAACAATCATTGAATAAAATTTTGCCATTGGAATTACTTTGAGAATTATTCCATGAACGATGTTTAGCGTTAAAATCGCCGATTATAAAATATTTCGAACGATTTCTGGTGAGTTTTTGTAAATCACCTTTAAAATAATTTTTGTGCTCGCGTGTGCATTGAAATGGTGAATACGCTGCGGCAATAAATAAAATCCCAAGTTCAGTTTGAACTTCAATTCCCAAAGTTTCAATAACTTTCGTCTCAAGATGGGGAAGAGCACGATGTTTGATTCGGCGATGAATAACAATTGCAACTCCACCGCCGGAATCCTGAATCCTATCATATCTATGAACCACGTAATTGGGATCATATTTTCATTTTATGTTGGGTTTCAAAAATGTTTCAGTAATAATTGCAATATGCACTTTATTTACTTTACGAACTAATTTCATTTTTTGTCATATGACTTACATTTTAAGTTTAGTAAAGCGGGCAATGTATGCAGTTTGCGAGGATGCGAAAATGAACGGAAATAGAAGGTGTGACTTTTAGGCTTAGAAAAAATTTTCCCTCGTCCAGACGGGACTCGAACCCGCAATCTCCGTTGTCTCCGGCAAGGTGTTTTGGCCAAATAAACTACTGGGAAAGGTATAAATAGTTCTAAACCAAAGTCGAATCACCCTCTACTATTGTGTTCCCGTATCTCAGCACGCCAACGATGAACTGCACACACTGCCCGGTGGGAGTTTATTTTTGTAACTGAGAGAGTGATCTCTTCACGCACACAGTGTATAACGACTTATTATATCTACAGTGGCGCAAGCGATGAGACACGTCAGTTGCTGGCTAGACTCCGAACGCGTATCACGGAAGAGCTCCGTTGGCTAAATTTACTTTACGAACTAATTTCATTTTTTGTCATATGACTTACATTTTAAGTTTAGTAAATAGATAATAAGTCGTTATACACTGTGTGCGTGAAGAGATCACTCTATCAGTTACAAAAATAAACTCCCACCGGGCAGTGTGTGCAGTTCATCGTTGGCGTGCTGAGATACGGGAACACAATAGTAGAGGGTGATTCGACTTTGGTTTAGAACTATTTATACCTTTCCCAGTAGTTTAATTGGCCAAAACACCTTGCCGGAGACAACGGAGATTGCGGGTTCGAGTCCCGTCTGGACGAGGGAAAATTTTTTCTAAGCCTAAAAGTCACACCTTCTATTCCCGTTCATTTTCGCATCCTCGCAAACTGCATACATTGCCCACTTTACTAAACATTATTTACTGTTAAAAAATTAAAAAGCTCATTCTCATTGGCCTTCAATGAGCGAGCATTTCAATTTAATATTTTAATTGTTTTATTTAAAATCATTGCTAAATTTTAAATTAGAAACAATTTTAATAGTAAAATTTGTGCCTATTTGAATGGCTTCAAACATTGATTTTGCCTGCAACATGGCGTTCATAAGATCGAACATTGCCTGTTGCAAAAAAGAAAGTTTACCTGCCGTAATAGGCCCCAGGCAGTTGACATTGGGAAATATATTTTCGGCAGCAATATTGGCTGGAGTAATAGGTGTACAAATATTTTCTAGCGTGTTTTGCTTACCCATATTAACGGTCATTTTCGAACTACCAACATTAGGCGGTAGAATGTTCGAACTACCTGTAACCTGTGCATATGTTAAACGGGTATGCAAGGGAGTAGGTAAACTATGCGTCACTGGTACGCTTGGAGAATTTTGTTTTAATTGGGAAATTGAATTTTGTTTACCTTGCCTTGCCTTAAAATTGCTAAGCGGACTGGGCATTGATAAAAATTTGACATATGGTTGACGTTACAATTCGCACAGCGAAAATTTTTACTCTCTTTCACAGGACATGTGTCCTTTTTGTGAGAAGAGTCTCCACAATTAAGACATTTTTGGTCCATGTTACAGAATTTGGAACCATGGCCATAACGTTGGCAAGTACGGCATTGGGTGATATGCTTTTCACCTCCGCCATACTTCCTATAAATTTCTCACTTTACACGCACATTATACAAAGCATGTGCTTTGTCAAAAAATTTTAAGTTGTTAACCTCATTGCGGTTGAAATGCATTAAATAATTAACAAGGGAAATTCCAGTTATCTGACTGTTATCGCCTCGTGATTTTTGTTTCATTAGAATTACTTGGGTAGGGGCTTTGCCAAGTAATTCTGTTAAAGTAAGTTTGATCTCATCAACGGTTTGATCGTTGGTGAGACCTTTCAATACGACCTTGAACGGCTTGGCGCTCTTCGTGTCGTATGTAAAAAATTTATACATCTTTTCAGTTAAATACTGAATAAGACGATTACGACCCTTTATAGAGTCGGAAATAAGCGGCATTCGCCTCTACGACCAATTTGATAGGTAACTTTAACGTCAGAAACAAACGTTGAAAGTTCCTTTTTGAAAATATTGAATTCAGAAGAAAGAGTTACCACAATAGGTGGAACTTTTTCCTTTTTTAAAGGATTGACATTTTGTATAGTTTCATTACTCATAACTTCCATTTCACGGGCTTCTTGCTCAGGCAAAATATCAAAAGGATTGTCACTACAGACACTCGAAGTGTCAAAAAGAGATGCCTCTCTTTTCCTCCCCGCAGCGATGCGAGGTTTCTTTTTCCGTTCAGCTATTTCAGGTGATACGAAAAAAGTTAAAACAAATGTTAAATTCAAAAGTAGGTAGTCTTGAGAAAGACTGATGGGAAATAACTTTCAGGTAGTCTTTAGAAGACACACTGACAAAACACAAACTTTGCAGCTATAGGCAGTCAAAGACCATTCCACAAGCAACCGAAAAAACGTCTGATCAGTAGGACAGTTCAAGATGCACTCGCCACAGCTGTGGTATGGCAACGGATAGCGGAACGCGTCTCAGCATCGATAGCAGGACCAGGTGATGCAGGGCAGCGGAATAACTAATGGCAACGGAAGCGTCCATTACTGTGGCAACGGGGATAGCGCAGCGGTTGACGTTGGTCCCAGCATCTATATAAGCAGGGCCAGCTGATGCAGTGTGGCTTTTTAGTAAAATGCTGTCTCTGAGCGATAGCAGGCACACTAGCAAATGCATCCAATGAAAAGAACGTTCTGGAAAGCTTTTCAGTGTCTATTTCCCCCAAAGAATACTTTATTCGCACTGCCAGTGATAACGCAAAGATGTGATCGGCATCTTATCAAACTTTGAATTGAACAACAAATTGTCCTTTTTAAGATGAAATGAAAACCTAATTGAAGAGTTAATATTATCTCTTAAATCAATTTACACTTTCAGATCGAAGCAAGCTGTGATCAAGAACGGACGTGAAAATGTTTCTCGTCGGAATTTTTCATCGTTTTTTCAAGTTTTTATAAGTTATATATTTTCTATCTGGAAAAGGAATGTGTCTATGTTTATTGAATAAAGGCCGCTGTTGTTTTGGTGTGAATTCCGTGTGTTTGATTTGAATCGCGATGAAGTGTTCCGAGGGTTGTCGAGTACGGTTGGGGATAGTGCAATAATGTCGACGTATTTTACTTAGCCTTCCCGTCGCGTAATCGTTATATTTTAAGTGCAAAGGGTGGAGTAAAAGGTAATACGAAATTTGGCGGTTTCGTATTATCGGTGAGAGTGACGTCAATGTTGAAATCCGTGAAAGATTGTGCAATTTTGTGGCTAATTTGTGAGAGCTGCATTTCTTTTTCGGTGGCGGAGCACGTTTCCCGCTAGCCCTTGCCTTGTCATAAGTGTGAGTGAGTAAGTGCAAGGTGAACAAGGAAAAGCGAGAGAAGTGCGAGTGCAGGATGACCGTTGCTCTTGCGTGCGGCACTTTCTCGCACATGATGGTTCAGAGAGGACGCGGGAATTAAAGGATAAGTATTAGTGTTAGTGACGTTTTGCCTGTGTTTTTTGTTTGATTTGCATGGCAAAAGGGGAGCAAAGTTTTTTTTTGTTTTTTTTTTCTCTGCTTTCATTTTGAGCAGTTTTATGCCCTTGTTTTATGATTTTTCTAGCTTTTGAGGAAATACTGAAACACATAGACAATTTTGATTTTAATTAAGTAGAAATCTTGTCGGTCAGCATGGCAAATAAATTTTGATTGCGATTGTTTTGGCATTTTGTTGAATCTAATTAGTGCTCGGTCTTGTTAGATATGCATATTTGCATTTTTTAAATTTTCTAGCTATGAATGCATGAAACTTTGCCAGTTTTTCATACTCAGTAGGTATCTTCGCTTCATTATTCAAGAAGTGAGTGGTAATCAACGCGAAATACCGTGTCTCCGCGTATGCGTCGGTAAGAGGGAATAGAGCGGTCGCGCATAACTTTCCGGGGTAAACGTGTTTTCGGCCCAGGTGAGCTTTGCTCAACTATGGATTTTCGGTGTGTTGTGACTGCTGAGGTGTACCAAACCATTTATTCGCAGACTGTCCACTCGTAGGTTCTATTTCAGCACGCAGTGATTCGGAGTAGGTTCCGTTCGTTCGATAAATATCGTAAATAATTAATCGCGACAAAACATCGTAATTAATCGCCACGAAATATCGCAATTATTTGCAATTAATATCAGGATTATACGCGACTCGTCTGTCAACGCACACATCCTTCTTTTTCTTTCTTTTTTCGTTCGTTTCAAACGGCGATGGCCAAGCAAATAGGCCGTTTTTGAAGTTCTCTTGCTGACCGCTTGCAGTATGTGTTGAGGGCCTATATATTTACTTTTTTCTTGTTTTCGGTTAATGCATATCTGGTTGCTTCGTAACATTGTGTAGTCAGCTGAGATAAATCAATGAGAGATACGTTTCGGTAGTTGCATAATGACTTCATAAACAGATTTTCGAATATTTGAGTCTGTCTTGATTAGGTTATAGGTCCGGTATCCTTGCGTGCGCATTATTTTTGCGGTGTTACATCATCAACCGGAATGAGTTCGGATCGCGATATGATTTCCGTAAAAGATATAATGAACTCGTACGCGCGATATTTGGTATTATGAACCCGGTATTAGAACTCAGCGCATCGTTTACCAAAACGAAATCTGCTGCAAACCTTACCCTTTTCTCCAACATCCCAGTGATTTCTCGTGGAAGTGCAGAGGTGTTCTCGGCTTCCAATAAAGCGAGTATCACGTCAACATATTCCTATACACACTCCTTCTTTGACCTGCATTCGGATGCGGCCGGCGCTGGTATTGCCTAATATAAAGATTAAAATCACCAGTTTTTACACATTGAGGATGAATGTTAATCCCAAGCATCATTTATTGGTTCTCTGTGTAATTACAGCTGATCTGGCAATAACGGAGTAGCAACCGCGGGCGGTCAATCATGCTCATGCTCATGCTCTCTTAAATCAATTTACACTTTCAAGAAATTTGGAACAGATATATATTTGGCTTTATCTCCGTGTTTCAGAACGTACTGAATTATCTTTTCCTTCAGTCATGAGCACAACATCCGAAAAGCTTTCATTATCAGCATAAAAATTTATTTTTCGCATAATTAAAATTCAAAAATTATCAAGTCCAAATCATGACAAGCAACTATATTATTGAGAATGGTCAATCCTTGTTGAAGCGCAAAATTCGTCTAATCTGATAAGTCGTTAATATGATTGCTTCCCAAGCACGGTCGACAGAATCATAGACCTTGCCATTTTAAATTTGCTATTTGTCTGTATAAGATTAAGGGTTGGAAATATCGACTGAAATGGCTATCGATAGATATCGATGATTTCCTACTACTATCGATAAGTTTTTCATCTCTTTATAAGAGCCTGTTTCAGTCGAAGCCGCTAATAATAGTTCTAGACAGCGACAACAGCAGTCTTCCCTTAGCAGCAGCAGTAGCAGTGCAGTGTATAGCAGGCGGATAGCGGCCACAGCTGTGGTATAGCAATGGATAGTGCACTAGTTGCAGCGGATCTCAGCATCGATAGCAGCTGGGCCAGCTGATGCAGGGACAGCGGATACCAATAGCAGCGTATAGCGGCCAAACCATTAGCATGGCTGCGGATAGCGTAGCAGTTGCAGCGGGTTCAGCATCGATAGCAGCTGATGCAGTAAGGCACTTTAGTGAAATGCAGGCTCTGTGCGATAGTGGGCACTAGTAAATGCATTCAATGAAAAGTTGACTCATTTTGACAACACATGAGCCGTCCAGTTTTGAGTGTTAAATCAGCTTTTCACTGTTTATTTTATCACAAGGAATACTTTATTCCCACTGTCAGTGATAACGCCAAGATGTGATCGGTATCTTATCCGATATTGAATTGAACAACAAATTAAAAAATGACTGACACGCAAGCTGCCGGGTTTTCTTTCTTGTAAAAGTATTCTACTTCATCCTTGCGGTCGTGGCTTTGCACACAACCCTCCTGCGATTTTTATTTTCCTGGAACGCGTCAAAGTGTTGCTGCTTGAGGGTTAACTCTGCCCACATACATTGGCAAAATTTATACATCTTTTCAGTTAAATACTGAATAAGACGATTACGACCCTTTATAGAGTCGGCTAATAAGCGGCATTCGCCTCTACGACCAATTTGATAGGTAACTTTAACGTCAGAAACAAACGTTGAAAGTTCCTTTTTGAAAATATTGAATTCAGAAGAAATAGTTACCACAATAGGTGGAACTTTTTCCTTTTTTAAAGAATTGACTTTTTGTATAGTTTCATTACTCATAACTTCCATTTCACCAGCTTCTTGCTCAGGCAAAATATCAAAATGATTGTCACTACAGACACTCGAACGACACAACTTCTGGCAGGCACTTCGTACTATAATTTTTACCGTTCACGGCACGGAGCGAAAGGAAAGCAACTTTGACATCCCTTTCTCGCTGATTGTCAGCCACAGCCGCACCTTCTTGGGAAACTTGGTCTGTGAAATGAACTTCACCTCGGTGCTCACTTCCTTCGTGTGGAGGTAAAATACGAAGTTCGTTAAATCGTTGCCATCCAGGTAGGGACGAATGACCGTTTGGGGTTAGAGTCCCTTCAAAAGAAATTAATCAATCAGTTGCCATCCAGGGTGAGATACCTCTCGTCGTCCATCACCACTGCCACGTCGCGATTTGCCAGGAAAATCGACTTGACCATCTTATTCAACCGCTGTCGCTGCGTCATTGCCTGCAGCTCCGAGACCAGTGGACGGGACTGCCGCTTCCTGACATGTATGTCCATGTTCTCCAGATACTTTTTCACTGTTTAAGCGCATGCACCAACCTCCCGGCCAAGTGCACGCAGCGATTTAGCCAATTTTCCCTCGGTCTTCCTCTTCAGCATCCTTTGAAGCTTCTTGTCGCTCAGGGTCGTTGGCCATTCGGAACCGGGCTTTCTTTCGATGCTCTGATCGTTTTCCAATAGGGCCAAGATGTTGTAGATGCCGGAACGGGCATACCCGGCGTCCACAACGTGCCGCACGATGTCCGTTTTTGACGCGGCGGGGTACCGTTCTCTGAACGCGCACATTTCTGAACGAAGTAGCTTCATTTTTTTCGCCATCACAGTTAGAGTTTGACTGATAGAGCTGTCAATTTTTTTTTTTCTAACTCATGGGTTACTATGATTGATGATGCATGAGTAGTTTTGTCAGTGCAATTAAAAGTAAACCCAAAAAAGTTGGCTTCATACATACGCCTTTAACTGACGGTGGCTTCACTATTCATACATATACATACGATAGGTCTGTTCCAATACAACGGAGAAGTATTATAGTGGTATCGAGACAACGAAGCGGATTTCTTTCAAAAGAAAATAAGCCATCGAAAAGGCTTCAATTTCGTCGAATTGAAGAATATTGGGCAATTGGTAAACGGAAGCTGAAGAAGAGTGGTAAAGATACCCGGGATTCGACAGAAATGAAGAGTGGAACGAAACGGCCGCTCGGGTTAGTGTCTTAAATATGAAAAGTGGTCGAAAAGTGGTGGTCTCGAGGTGCGATGCTGGCCTAACAAGCCAGTCTGGAGGGGTAGAGTCTGTTAGTGTCAGTAGGATCGTAGCGCTGTATCAAATGGTGAGTTGACAACCTGTAAGGAGCGTCAAAAATAGCTTCGGCCCTCACAAGTTCCTATCTAACACCTCCACGAGTCATATGATTACACTAGACTGCCGGTTGAAACATGGATACAACTGGTTGGTGTTGCTTGGGCAATGTTGTCATTCGACAATAGCGAAGTGAGAAGGTGTGACGCGATCATTGGCGCGTAAACCATATTCCGGCGGTAGAGGAAATGCTTTGCCAACCCGAGCGTCTGTTCACCAAGATGGTGTGGCTCAAAACAGCGTCTGATCTTCATGTTAGGAACGGCTTATCAACGTCCTGGTGGCAGCGTGGGACTCTAAATAGAGCTGACACGATGGTCCCCTGGCGAGACAGGGGGTTGGGGAAGGCCCAACGAGCCGCCCCGGAAAACAACATTTTACAAACAACGTAGGTAAGAGATAATACGGATCGGAACGATCTGCATGGATCTAGGCAACGAAATAAGAACTACGATTGGAAACTTGAGACATGGAACTGCAAATCGCTCTGCTTTCCAGGATGCGACAGGATAATCTTCGACGAGCTACATCCACGCAACTTCGAAATCGTAGCGCTGCAGGAACTTTGTTGGACAAGACAGAAGGTATGGAAAAGCGGGCACTGAGCGGCTACTTTCTACCAGAGTTTGTGGCACCACCAGCGAGCTGGGAACCGGCTTCATAGTACTGGGCAAGATGCGCCAACGTGTGATGGGGTGGCAGCCGATCAACGCATTGATGTTCAAATTGAGGATAAAGGGCCGGTTCTTCAACTACAGCATCATCAACGTGCACTGCCCACATGAAGGAAGACCCGACGACGAGAAGTAAGCGTTCTACGCGCAGCTGGAGCAGGTCTACGATAGCTGCCCGCGACGGGACGCGAAGATCGTTATTGGGGACTTGAATGCTAAGGTAGGACGGGAGGCAATGTACAGACTGGTAATCGAACTAGATAGCCTGCTTGCCGTGTCTAATGATAACGGCCATCGGTGCGTAAACTTTGCGGCCTCCCATGGTATGGTAGTCCGAAGTACCTTCTTCCCCCCGCAAAGGTATCCACAAATCCACCTGGAGATCACCCGACCAACAGACAGAGAACCAAATCGACCACGTTCTAATCGACGGCAGGTTCTTCTCCGACTTCATCAACGGTAGCACCTACCGCAGTGCGAATATAAATTCGGACCACTACCTAGTAGCTGTGTGCATGCGCTCAAAACTATCGACGGTGTATAACACGCGCCAAAGTCGAATGCCGCGACCAAACATTGAGCAATTGCGGGACGCCGAGGCTGCACAGGAATACGCGCAGCAGCTGAAGGCAGTGCTACCCACGGAAGAGCAGCTTGGCGCAGCTATCCTTGAAGATGGCTGGAGGAGCATCCGATCCGCCACAGGTAGCACTGCTGTAGCGCTACTAGGTACAAGAACCCCGAATCATAGAAATGACTGGTTTGACGGCGAATGCAAACGGTCGAGGAAAAGAATGCAGCACGGGCGAGAATGCTGTATCACCGTACGAGAGCGAACGTGAAACGATACCGACAAGCACGGAACAGCCAAAACTCAGTTTTTCGAAGAAAGAAGCGCCAGCAAGAGGCCGAGATCGCGTAGCGATGGAAGAGCTGTATCAAACTAACGACACTTGGAAATTCTACGAGAAGCTGAACAGCTCCCGAGAAGGCTTCGTGCCGCAAGCTGATATGTGCAGGAGCTTGGACGGCAACCTCCTTACAGACGAGTGTGAAGTGATCGAAATGTGGAAGCAGCACTTCGACGAGCATCTAAACGGCGAAGCAGTAGAGCGCGAGGACGGTATGACAACTAATCTTGGTGCAAGAGCAGAAGACATCATGATTCCAGCCCCCGATCTCCTGGAGGTGGAAGAGGAGATTGGCCGGTTGAAAAACAAACAAACTTCCCAGCGAGCTATTGAAATATGGAAGAGAAACACTGGCTAGAGTCGTGCACTGGGTCATTGTCAAGGTTTGGAAGGAAGAACGAGTACCGTAGGAGTGGATGGAGGGTATTGTGTGTCTACATAAAGGGCGACAAGCTGGAGTGCTGCAATTACCGGGCAATCACTCTGTTGAACGCCGCTTACGAGGTACTCGAAGCAGTTCGTGGGTCACTACCAGCCGGGAGGGTGCCCGCGCCATTACGGATCAGATATTCACGGTTCGGCAGGTTATGCAGAAATGCCGCGAATATAACGTGCCCACACATCTTTTGTTCATCGATTTTAAATCGGCGTACGACACAATCGATCGGGACCAGCTATGGCAAATTATGCACGACTACGGATTTCCGGACAAACTGACGCGGTTGGTCAAAGCGACGAAGGATCGAGTGAAGTGTGTAGTTCGAGTTCCGGGGGCATTCTCGAGCCCCTTCGAAACCCGAAAAGGCCTAAGGCAAGGTGATGGTCTCTCGTGCTTACTGTTTAACATTGCCCTGGAAGGTGTCAGTAGAAGAGCGGGGATTAACACGAGTGGCACGATATTCCAAAAGTCGGTTTAACTGTTTGGTTTCGCCGACGATATCGACATGGTGGCTCGGACCTTTGTGAAGATGGCGGATACGTACATCGGACTAAAGGCTGAAGCCAAACGGATTGAACTGGTCATCAATGCATCGAAGACGAAGTACATGAAAGGAAGAAGTTCTCAAGAAGACAGTACTAACCTCCCACCTCGAATTCAATTGGTGGTGATGAAATCGAGGTGGTTGATGAATTCGTGTATCTGAACTCACTGGTAACTGCCGTCAACGATACCAGCAGAGAAATTCAACGGCTCATTATGGCAGGAAGTCGTGCATACTTTGGTCTCCGGAGGACGCTCCGACCGAGTAGAATTCGTCGCCGCACCAAGTTAACCATCTACAAGACGCTAATCAGACGGGTAGTCCTCTACGGGCACGAGACATGGACTATGCTTGTGGAGGACCAACCCGCCCTTGCGGTCTTCGAGCGGAAGGTGTTGCATAACATCTTCGGTGGACTGCAGATAGAAAACGGAGTGTGGAGAAGGCGAATGAACCACGAACTGCATGAGCTGCTTGAAAGCCATCTATGGTCCACACCGCTAAGATAGGCAGGTTGCGGTGGGTTGGGCATGTTGTAAGGATGTCGGACGACAGCCCGGTAAAGATGGTTTTTGAAACCAATCCGTCAGGGACGAGACGGAGAGGTGCACAGCGGGTAAGGTGGATCGATCAGGTGGAAGACGACCTGCGGACTCTACTGGACTGTTTGGTAAGGTAAGTAGGATCGTAGCGCCAGCCCCGCAATTGTCCTGTACACTTAACGGTTGGCTGCGAAGTTTTTATATAGTAAACAGAAGATCAACCGAAATGTAGCACCAAGGCATTCCTTTGTTTTGGTCGAATACCAATAGAGCTTTCATCCAAACAAAAACGGAAAAAAATTCACCATGTTTTCTTGAAAATAAAATAGATGACCTTATATTTTTTCGTTCCTTTATTTTCAGTCTTACACTTAATAACCGTTTAATAATGCTACATACTTTTCGCTTATTCTTGTGTAATTGCGTTCTCTATATACTTTCGAACGATATTAGAAAAAAATAATTTTTGAGTTAAGGGAAAATAATCTCAGGAATAGCAGATCAGCAATTGTTTTTGGTTATAAAAAAGTTTTCACCATACACCGGCCATCATTTAGTAGACATGCAAATCCGTGTAAAATATATGCGTATGTGCAGTTACTGCAGAACCAGAAATTAACCCTCTAGTGCCCAAATTAATTTTTAAACGGACTTCGAATAAATCACTATGAAGCGTTATATACATTTTTTAAGTTCTCATTGAAGCTTTCTAGAGGTTCAACTGAAGACCGTCTAAAGGCGGCACTGGGCACTAGAGGGTTAAGGAAAAACCATAGAAGATGTCGATCCTGTTCTATACCCTTTCGCGACTCTGAGAAACATTTCCATACAGCAGGGTGAAATGGCGATATTGTGCAAAGGCATCAGAGAAAGCTTAACTGCTCAGTGTATTTAATATAATATTAAAAGCAGCTGTATAAAATGTAAACGATTTTGAACGGTGATAATTTTTTCCAATCAGTACAATACAATCATTACCTATCGTATACATCATTCAGCATGATTAACATATCCATTTTCATAAATAAACTATCTGCACCTATGAGAAGTTTGTTTCGTCAAACTGAAATAATCCATAAAAGCTTTCAATGGAAATAAAACAAAAAAATTTAAACCACTGAGAAATTCACATTTCAACGCTGCTCATAGTCTTCAATTCTCCATTGATCCGTGGAATAAACATGCAATCTAAAATGTAGTTCAATGCACCAGACAACACCATCCCATCCAAGAGAGTAAACGCGACTAGTTTTGATTCTCTCGTGAATAGCGCTCGTTCACGCGATGAATCTAAAACCCCTTTTTTTCTTCTCAAAACGTTTATCCATTGCCGATGGTCGTCCGTCACTTCTTTGTTCACTGTCCACTATCGCAGTCTGTTATCGTTGTGCAGTTGAGACTGTTGTCCCCACAGGCTAGCTTAGTGGCAGAGTATAGTTAGTAAAACTAGTTGAATCATCAATTTGTGCACGTGCAAAATTCAAACTAAGCTGGTTAGTTAGTTCGGTGTTCTGCCGGAAGGATTGGCAATAAATCAGGTATATTGAACCGGTTTTGTTGCATTCGCTTGTAAAGTAATATGCAATAGATACCGACAGGGAAAAGCCTTCAAATAACGACGACACGCGCTAGTGTTCCATATGGTATCAGGTATTTTACAAGCAAAGCGCTGCCCGCGTCATCAATTCGCCATTGATTGCTATCCTGTGTTTAAACAGCTGTTTCATGATAACCTTCACAAACCGTGCGTCTCCATTTAATTGCAGTAACGGTTGTTTATGGAGCCGATTCAAACCGTAGTGCATTTTGTGTTTGATACAGTTAAGGTTCACATATAATTGTGAAGTTATCAGAAGCATTATTAGTTCTTAGAAAACAAAAATACCTAAATTGCAAACAACAAAGTGTATTGAAAGATATTTTTTTTTCTCGCTTGTTTTCCGTCGGTCTAGTTCCGCCACTGTTGTATCCAATCACCGACGCCCAGGGAGGCGACTCCACACCCAGGACCCTAACTCACGACCCGTTTATTAACGGACCGGCGCCAACGGCTTTACTTCCTCATGCGATGGAAGGCGTGATCCCAGAGATTTTTCGCCTCAGAAAATCTCCCGGTGTCGGCTAGGATTGAATCTAGACAAGTTGGGTTGGTTGTGAGTGAATCACGCCACCTCACAACCATCGACACCTATGTCGGCGGTGGGATTCGAACCCAGGCGTCGAGCGTGGTTGGCGGAGACATTACCAACCACACTAGGCCCCGCTATTGAAAGATATGTCGCCTTAACCCCTTTCGCATAAGTATAGCGTATACTATACCAGACATAATTTTGCTGATAACAAAATTTAGTGTCAGTGTGTAACTAACATAAGCGTAAATTGCTTCTAGTAGTGGATCCAGAATGAACACATTGCAATTGCCTCCATAGCGATGGCTCGATGACGACCTTGATATCTCGACAAACAACAACAAGTGCGTCGCCTCATGAACCACAACACGTTGGTGCTTCTCCGTTGTTGCCAGTAAACTATTGACAGTCTCCGCGTTTGGAACGTGTACTACATTATGTTAGGCTCCAAATTGAGCGTGTCTCGATTAAACAAGTGAAATTTGATAACCTTGCTAATTATAGGGTTCAATTGGTTTACACTGTGATGCCTGAAATACGATACGGCATGATATGTGAACGTTAAAAGGTGTGCCTTTGCATTGCAAAGTGATTGCATGTGAAAATACGATATGGCTAGGCGAGTCATCAAAACAAGTGTCGGATCAAGCGAAGGATCACCGACATCTACCAGGAGCTCTTCCCGTTTCCTTGTGGTGGATTTTACGAATGATAATGAAGAGGTGAGTGATATTACTATTATTTTAAACAAAATCCTTTCTAACATTGAAAATAGGAAAAAATAGAAGTTAGAATGCACAATTCAAATTCAATAACAGAATATATTCAAAACTTTTCCCCAAAAAACCGTATTGAATAAAAAACTGTATATTTCAAAAATACTAACTTATAGGAAAAACCAAAATCAACAAGAATGAAAACATGAAAGTGTGAAAACTTACACATATGCACATAAATTTATGATTTTATTTTTGTGATAACAAAGCAGGTAATCATGACCTGAGAATCATGACATACCCTGTTAAAATGAACATTTAATTTATTAAAATACATCCTGACTCTGCCATGATGAGGCGCAAATATGTATACTGCCGTAATCTCGCAGACTGACGTAAGCGCCATTTTTTCAAATATGGGGTTCTTATGCCAATTTTTTGGTTATTCGAAGACCCATCTTTTGGTATCTTTCTTTTAGTTGTAACTTATTCGTACGCCTCAGTAACCAGCTGGCCTATTAAATTCTGTGTAATCAACTAGAATAACCCTGGGCAAGATGCAAAAATACTGTCTTGTTAGGGTAGCATCTTGGCAAGATCCCTGAGTTATAACTAGTCAATTAACTGCCGAAGGATAAGGAAAGGCAAGGATCTTTGAAGGTTAATAAGTGTGTGTAGGTGTGAGTGCGTGTGTGTGCAAATGTATGTGCATCTGTTTGTTTGTTGAGTTTACTATGCTGAAAAATAATGATGATAATAATAAAAATAGTAATAATACCAATAATAACCGTAACAATTATAATAATAACAATAATAAAATTAAAAACAGAACATAATAATAACAACATATGCTAATCAATTAACAAAAACAAACATAATAAAATAATACTTAGCTTTGAAAACGAAGAACTGTGGTTTCTTGATCAAATTTCGCTGTGTTGGTGAATTCAACACATATCTAGACATCCAAACTCGAAAATTCATTATGAAACTCGGAATAAAATCGTGAAAGTTATTTAAAAAAACGAAAAGGGAAAGAGAAAAAAGAATGCATATATGAACGATGTAGTCTATAAAGAAACCACGTACACGTTTACTAAATAATACTACATACAACAATACAGCTTTGCACATGGAACTAACAGTAAAAAGCGAAGAATTTAAGTTCATGTTTAACTACAGTCCATCCATGAAAGCATAAGAGTCACACTGCCAGAAAAAAGTAAAATCATTAATTCATTTTATCTAATAAGTAACGAAGTATCGTGTGGGACTGTAATGCATTCATGGATATAGACAAGAAAAGAGCTTGCACTAAGTGGTCTGGTCCACGTGTGAGAAAAATTCTTTAGAGTTAATTGATATTGTTAAGAATCTTTCTCACATAGGAGATTGTCGAGATCAGAGTAGGAAAGACTACAACATAGGTACCGTAAACTGGGGTGACTTTGATCACCGGGGTGACTTTGATCACTGCACCTCTTTTTTGTAAATGTCATAAAAAGGGCTCGTAGTGCTTGGGAGTTGTCGTAATCTTCACTGATTGCGTGGATATATGTTCGCATTGCTACTATTCATGCATTTCCTGCTATTTAAAGAGTGTTTTTCATGCTAAATTATTAATTGAAAATAAAGTGTATTTTTGGCGATTTTTGTTGCATACAAACAATCGTTTCAAGCAGATTCAAAACAACAAGTTGCAATACGTAAAGTTTTTTTATTTTGTTCCCAGATTAGTTCTTAAGATGTACAAATATTATAACAATACATTTTATTGTTATTTTTGCAAGTTTTTCCTCAAACGCAATGTTGAGTCCCAATATTCTCCACAGCGTATTACATATTTCTTCTTAACAAAAACCCAAGACGTGAAGTAACATGCAAATTTGGCCAATTTCATAAGTCATATTCCTCGTGGACTAGTTTTTGATTATTTTAGACCACCTTCTCTCTCAGTGGATAATCATTCATATATATTCTAAAAATTTTGTATGAATCTTGTACATACATTCGCCATTATAAACTGTTCACGTAGAATGTGAATGGCCCCCAAATTGCTTTCCATATTTATAAACTCGTTTAAGTCGTTTAAGGCTGTTCAATTTAGTGAAAGTAGCAAAGTGTTACACCAAATTAATCAAAACAATGAAGTGATCAAAGTCACCCTGGAATGATGATTGGTGTAAAATTTTTAGAGCATATTTAAAAACACCAAAATTGTTGCTAAACCTTTTGAAGTAGTGACTGAATCTTTTCAATGCATGCCAGTACTTATTTTAAAAATATCGAATAATATTGTTTTCAGTATATCCTGAAAATATTTGAGATACAATAAAAAAAGTGATCAAAGTCACCCCAGTTTACGGTATCTGACTCTCATCATCTCCCTTAGCTCCCATCCGCCATCCGCCACCCGGGAGCACGCGAGCACGGCTGCTAAAACTCCCATACTATAGTTTTGTGGCTCCATCTTAGGATTCCGTAAAGCTATAAGAACCCGAGATAGGAGCTCAACCACCAAACCCAGGGGCGCGCACTACTGAATGACTTGTTAGTACCTATTTGGATCCTTTTCGAAAAATTTAGAGTCACTTTTTCTTGATTTTTTGGTCACTGAAGTCACTACTGTTGGATTGTCTAACCGTTACGAGCCCTGTACAAGGTATCATCAGTTCCTTGCAATTCATTCTCCGAAAGTTTTACTGTACAACAAAAAGTTCCCGTGCATTCCCCGCGGGAATTCAACAGAAATTTGAGCTTTGATTACAGTTTAACAAATATACTTAAAATGATTAGAGATCAGATCTTTAAGTTTGTGCAAATTATGCATGTGGTTGCTGAGTAAGAAGAGTTTGAAGGTCATTTATCGAGGAAAAACCCTATCACTCCGCTGGAATAGGGTTAAATAAAGCCTATGCTAAAATGGATACGTTCTTCTTGAAATTTACTTCTCAGAAAAATTCTTCTACCAAGAACAAATACTTAGTTTGCTGAACCAAGTACGAGTGCATAGTTTCAGTCAGTTAAAAAACGATTGATTATTTTTTGCATATTTTGAACTCATTTGGCATTAATTAGTACTTTCCTTTTCGCGTCGAAAAAAGCAAATTAAGTAACCTAATTATTATTGAGTGTTGTTGTATGGTTCCTCGTGAGCGTTCACATCGAATGCTCTGAAATAAATTCAGCTCAGAACTAACTTTTTAAAAAAATCCCAAGCCCCTGAAATTTTCCCTGATGACTTTACAAATACCCTGATATTCCCTGATCGAAAAATTAAATCCCTGATACAGGTCGGACTCGATTATCCGGAGACTCGATTATCCGGAAACTCGATTATCCGGAATTTTAGACTCGATTATCCGGAATTCCATTTTTTTGTGTCCGTTTTTAAATTTTAATTCCGAAATTTTATCTTTACCATCCTTTCTGGCATATTTTTAATTTTTTGTTTGCCTTTCAAGATATTACCCCTTTTTACCTTAGAAATAACTTCTGGTTACGCCACTGCATCATACAAGTAAATAAAGAAAAGAAATATTTATTTTATGTTCGTTAATCACAAAATTTCAGTATTTTTTGTGTGATCCGATTATCCGGAATGAAAATTTTTTTGATGATCCGGATAATCGAGTCCGACCTGTATTCCCTGATTCTCCCGGTAGTCGCCACCCTGGCTTATGTATTTAGCTACTACGATTGCCGTTCCTCTACCCTGCCAGTCTCGGGAGTATCCTTCTGTGTTGACATTGAACCAGATATAGTTTTTTGTCTCTATTGTGCATTGTGCCAGACGGGTTTTCTGCAATGCTATTATCGCATAACTGTTGTTAGCTAATTGATCATCCATTGCATTCCGTTTCGCTTCGTCCGAGCATCCTCTTGCATTCCAGCCTGCGATGGTAATATGTCTCTGTTTTGGGTGAATCACGTGGATTCTTGAGACTCCATTCCCGATCCCAAAGTTAATGTTCGCAACTGCGTTTTTTTAAACTTCAGTAATGAATGTATGAGCTTGCAGATTTTAGTCCTTGATTGCACAGCGCAACATTTTTTTTTTGCCTTGGCTCCTATGTCTGATTTTTTGAAGAAGTTTGATGCGAAAATAAATTTCCCTGAGTTTGAACATATTTCAACTTAAGGGGCAACAATGGCGCCATTTTGAATTTTTGAGAAACCGGTAATTTTTGTGTTTTTTTCGACGCCATTTTGTTTTGAGGCCAAATATCGAAATTCTAAGAGTTTGTCCACATATTAGCATCCTTTTACCCATCTTTTGGAAAAAAATAGATCTTGAATCGGACAAAAACTGAGCTCAAAACGGTGATTCTACGAAACCGGTTTTGGCATAGTTTTAGTATATTTCACAATGCAAGACCCTCCCAGCTAGTCTCGAGGTACGATGCTGGCCTAACAAGCCAGTTGTCGTAGGTTCGAGTCTCGGCTCGGGAGAGACTGTTAGTGTTAGTAGGATCGTAGCGCTGGCCCCGCAATTGTCCTGTACACTTAACAGTTGGCTGCGAAGTCTGTGTATAATAAACAGAAGGTCGAGTTCCGAATCGGAATGTAGCACCAAGGCTTTGCTTTGCTTTGCTCGTCAGTGGCGACCCACTGTCATCGCTTACTCACACTTGACATCTACCTCGACAAAGTTGGTAGAACGCGTCCAGACCCTTACTGAACCAAAGGGCAGGGAACAAAATGACGTATGCACCATTTCAATACAAAACTGACAAGTAACTCGTTCGTTTTTGGGCCGTATTGAAAAACTGATCAAAGGGATGTACGTCATAATGTTATATCACGGCAGTATAGTGAAAATGAGGAACGTAACTTGAAAAACTTACTATGAAACAGAAATTTCGAAGACACATTGAAAACTACCAACGAAATATTAGATCCTTCATATAAACTAAGTTTTTTGCGAAAATAATGCCACTATCATCAAACTTTTTTCATCCACAGATTGCTCACAAATCATTCAACGTGCATCAGAACCCCCCAGCCCAGGACTTCTACCAGCTCAAACAGCGCTGCCTCACCGAAGGAAAACTTTTCGAAGATCCCGACTTTCCACCGGTGCACGCTTCTCTCACGAAAAGTCAATCTAAGGTAGACCCGTCGATCGAATGGCTCCGTTCCGGTCAGATGTGCCGGAAGCCAAAGTTCTTTCACGACGGTGCGTCCCGATTCGACGTTCGCCAGGGCAGTCTTAACGACTGTTGGCTCCTGACGGCGACCGCGAACCTTACCGCCAATCGGCGCCTATTTCGAAAAGCGGTCCCTCTGGACAACTCCTTCGCCGAGGACGAATACGGAGGAATATTCCATTTTCGCTTCTGGCAGTTTGGCCAATGGGTGGATGTGGTGATTGACGATCGACTTCCGACCCAAAAGGGTGAGCTGATTTTTATGCGATCTGCCCATAAGAACGAATTTTGGAGTGCACTGTTGGAAAAAGCGTACGCCAAACTTCACGGTTCGTACGAGGCCTTAAATGGCGGTTCGGCTAGAGAAGCAATGCAAGATTTCACCGGAGGCATAACCGAGTGGTATCGCTTGAAAGGAACAGAGACGCCAGACAATCTGTTCGAGATCATTCAGAGCGGGTTCGAAAGAGATTCTATGTTCGCCTGTAGTATTCAGGTAATTAACTCGAGTATATATCAAATTACCATAACTGTATCGATGGCAACTTTTCAGGCCGATCCATCGAAATCAGTGGTTCACACTCCCCAAGGATTACTGAAGGGTCATTCTTATTCAATCACCAAAACACATATTTTCGACCCCACAAAACATCAGCTGGTGCGGCTACGCAATCCTTGGGGTGACGGAATCGAATGGAATGGCCCCTGGAGCGATCGATCCAAAGAATGGGATGCAATTCCCAAGGTTCAACGCAAAGAGATAGGACTTTCCATTGAGAATGATGGAGAGTTTTGGATGAGTTTCACCGACTTCGTCCGTTATTTCGACCGGGTAGAAATATGCAATTTATCTCCAGATCCATTAGACGATCCGGACGCGAGTCTGCGCGGTTGGCAAGTGTCAACAGTCGATGGAGAATGGGTAAAAGGATCCACAGCCGGTGGATGCATTGACTTTATGGAATCTTTTTGGACAAATCCACAATATGTGATACGGTTGAATCAGCCGGATCGTGATGGAAACACAGGAATGTGCACAGTAGTGATCGCGCTTATGCAAAAATTCCGCAGAGCAGAAGATCTTGCCAGTTTGACCATCGGTTTTCTCGTTTACCGAATAACCGAAGAAGACCTTCGTCATAAACCCGTCCCTAAGAAATTCTTCCAAAAGAACGAACATCGCATTGCTGCGCGATCCATTTACATCAATTCACGAGAAGTCAGTTGCCGTTTGAGGCTTAGTCCAGGAGTCTACCTAGTCGTACCGTCGACCTTGCAACCCAATGAAGAGGGAGAGTTTCTAGTTAGAATTTTCTCCGAAATGCAAAACTGCTTAGAGGAAAACGACTGTACAGTATGCTTTGGAACGATGGATGATCGAGTATCAGGACCACTGCTGGAGAATGACGATTGGGAGCAAATGGTCCGCTGTTTCTACGATATGGCCGATCGCAAGGGAGAGATCGATCATCTAGTTTTAGGTACCATTCTAAACAAATTCTTTTTCGCTCCACCACCCAAACTGAAGAAACGCAAAAGTGTTTGGAAAACCCTTCAACTGCGACTACAGCATATTCTGTTATGCTGGTGGATCTGCTCCGTTCGACCAAAAGCATCAACTGCAAACACGAGCACAACAAACCGAGACGTGGTGCAGAAAATTTCCAAACTTTTGATTTCACGGGTTAATTTGAACAAGTCGACCCAGCTAAACTACGATCAGTTCCGCACGATCATACGCGATGTACAACAGTGGCAGGCAGTTTTCAAACTGTACGACACGGACAACAGTGGACATCTCGACCGGAAGGAACTGAAAAATGCATTGAACTCATCCGGATTCAACGTTAACAATCGCGTTCTACACGAGCTCATGAAGCGCTGTCGGGAACGGGGTCTGGAAACGATGGAGTTGCTGGATTTTGTGTTATGTGCCGTAGAAGGACGGAATGCTATTGGTATGAAAAAATACCATATATTCCAGTAGAAAGTGTAATTATGAATATTCTTTTTTTTTTTAGAAAAACTGAACCATGAACTAGTGGACAAGTCATGCCACAAATCAGCTCTCGATAGAATTAAATAGTATGTCCCGGTGGATGAAAACTTTCAGACACTTACAGCCAAACTTCAATATGCCATTGCTTTGTGTTTACTGCCAATAAGTACTTTGCTGGTAAATGAATGACAATCACTAAATCGCAAAAGTAAGATATACTTACAGTAACTATTATACACTTAATTTTACAAATAAACAACAAATTTCAATATAAAATATCAAATACCAATACGTTGAGTTGTTAGAAAAAGCATGTAATATATTACTTATTGTTAACGCTTAACGAATAAAGTTCATTCAACTATCGTGCAACTGCAATACTGTAAAACATCAACTCACATTTTTTTACTGCTCATTCGATAATCGACCACCTTTTTTTTTAATATTACGTATTTAATCTGAATCAAGTTTATATGAGAATCGATACACGGGAGTCTGAACTACCATGGAAAAATTTATTGAGACTCTATCGTATGCGCGATCTTGATTAAAAATATTATTTTCACAAAAAGGTAATATTAAAATGTATTCAGTTTTTTACGTGGGTACGGTGTTCCAAATACCGTTATTATAAAATAAAATACGCCATCAAAACTGTTAATGCCAGTTGGTTTGTTTTACTGTCCTGCACTTCTGGGTCAAATTTGAAAATCATCGTTGGACTAATTTTTGAGTTACGCGCTTTTAAAATTTTATGGAGGATTTTTCATACAAATGTTCTTAAACAACCCTTCCAAAACGAACATAATTCATAGTAAGTATTGTTTAGCAGACAACATGTGCCTCTTTGACAACCTTTCTGGAAGATTTGAGCTGTATTAGAACTATTGGGAACATTTCCGGATCAAAAAACCTTGGGTAAAATGGCCATTTGGCAATTTAAACCAAAAAACATCATTTGCGCCTCAGTTCACACTGGTATTCGAAAACTAGACCTATGGAAACTTTATATCTTAATGGCTTAGTACGAACATGTTTCAATTATAAAAAATATACCTTAAAAACTGTTCATGTTAGATGGTTTTTCGAAGATTTATCATAAGAATAATTATTCCTCATATACTACGTCTATATCTATGTGTACCGGGATATCTGTGGCAAAGTTATAAACTATGTTTAGCCTAAATCGTCTTAGATAAATAACCTCTTTTGTAATTGATGCCTGCGAGCTAAAATTGTGATCTGCATGATTTTGAGGTATGAAGAGTTTTTATCGCTTCCAAGTTATCGTGAAACAGGGTGCATTTATCCTTAGTTGAATTAATGATTGGCTCAATTCATTTTTCTATTAGTTTTGGTGGTAAATGATGTCTCAAAGACCCGTTTCCAAAATTTGCAAAAAATCAAGAGTTATAAGTTGGTTGCCTCAAACCTCGAATATCATAGAAAAGATAGAAAATGAGGTTTCAAATTGTACGAATTGCTCATATTATGTACATAATAGACCTAAAAACGTTCAATTGAGTTCTAGTTATTACATATACATTTCAATGTTGAACGGATTTGTATGTTACTTTATTGTAAATGCTCCATTCATCTTGTCTAATAACTAAACATAGATAAAAAAAGTGTTTACACAACATGTTTTTCATTCGATTCTGCTCCTGTTTTTAAAACGAAGTTCGTGCATTGTTCAAATAAACATTGATTTTGCCCAAATATATCCACGAATATACATAACAAATAATATTGATAGATTTACCACAGACGACGAGATGTACCTCTTTGAAAAAAAAATCTTAAAAATCCTCGTTCTGGAATGGAATGGATTGGATATTTTGAAACTTCGTTCGGAAAATTCGTTCAATTGGTAGGTTAACACTGATGTTCACCTAATTTTTTTTCTTGTATCTTATAGCATTTTTTCTCAGCTTTCCAATGCTGGTCTCAGATCGAAAGTCGGTAGTTGCGAACATGGTCAAAATTGCATTTTTCTGATATAATCCAAGATTGCGGCCAAATTCAAGAAGGCGGCCAAAATTCTGATTACTCCAAATGAAAGCCCTATCATTCCTCTTTACAGAAAATTGCTACTTGTGGTAGGTTCCATAACGAATTTTAGAGATATCGCTCAAATAAAACATCAAGAATTGTTAAATTTTCCACTTCTCTAGAAACTATTTCACCCCTTGGTGACCGAGGGGTCAACAAATTCAATCAAACAAAAATGGCATAACCATTTTTTCTCTATTCCTAACTAATATGTGCATTTATATCAAATTCGAAAGACCTTGTGCACCTAGTGGCCTGGTTTCAGCGAGAATTGATCAGGTGTCAAATAATGTTTTTCGGTAAGGCCCCGGGTAAAATGGCAATTTTTGCTTTTTACCCGGAGTTATTTAATCCGAACAATTTTCTGATGGTCCTAGTACAGCTCAAATCATCCAGAAAGGCCGTCAATGGGCATATGTTGCCTGCGAAACAATACCTACTATGATTTATGTTCGTTTTGGAAGAGTTGTTTGAGTATATTTGTATGAGAAATCCTCCCTAAAACTTTAAAAGGGCGTAACTCAAAAATTAGTCCAACGATGATTTTCAAATTTGGTTCAGAAGTGCAGAGCAGTAATACAAACCAACTGACATTAACAGTTTTGATGGCGTATTTTATTTTATAATAACGGTATTTGGAACACCGTGGTGGGACTACATCTTTGTTTTCTATACTGGGGTGCACTCTATAAAATTGGAAATGAAACTGGCAAGTGTTCCGTCAGAATTCAAACGATAATAACAGCATAACCACATGATGGATAATAATAACCAATATGTTGTCAGATAGACTAATATCTCGAAGGTTGGAACCAAATAAAAACGGATGTCTTGAGAGAGAACAGGTTAGTAAATGCAACAGTACCGTACAGTACAGGTGGAGCAGAGCGCCGCTGGTATATCGTTGCAGAGGTGCAAGATTTGCTATTCGTGTGCAATCAACACAAAAATTTCGCCGAATCTCAGCATTGTTTGTGCCGAGATTTGGACAGCCGGCTGCTCGGCAACAATCTCAGCTGAATCTCTTTTGCCGAGAATCTCGGGAAACCAATACTTGACAGATGTCATTTTATGCCGAGAATCGCGGTGCGCATTGGACTGTGCTCTCGGCAAATCCAACCAAGAGGCGGCAGACAAGTTTAACGACCTTTCGGTTATATAAGCTGAATGCTTCGGAACAGTAAAGAGCCGTTTTTTCAGGCGGAATGCAATGGATTTTAAACTACACTTTTTCGAGTCTTAGCCACTTTCCACCAATCTGTAGCACATTTTTTTCGACTTACACTTGTAAACACCTGGAGTTTGCACAAGTTTCAGTTTTTATCTGCTTCCTGTTTGCTCGCCCGTAACACGCGCAAATTTGCACTAAAAAATGGCGGCAATCCGTTCATGTAAATAACAGCTGTATTGCCGAAACACAGCATCGAGTAAAATTCCTCGGCATAAAGAGCGTTGAACGATAAATTCGGCAAGAATAGAGACAAGATTCGTCAAGCTTAGTTTTTTTGCGAAGTCTCAGCAAAACATTCTGGCGACTTTCGGCAACCCGCAATTTTTCGCTGAAATATCGGTTGAATTCCAAGTTGCCGGCTGTTTTTTAGTCGAGCTCAAGATCCAGTTTTAAGTGTGAAGAAAAAACTGCAATGTTGCTGCTGATGATTACCCAGGCAACCAATTCACGCGTATAACGTAAACAGTCATCGCATTGTACGTGCATTTATACGTGATAGTTACATCGCACAAGATGCTGCGAATGTTGCTCATACGCACAAAAGTGGAAACGATATGCGTGCATTTCCAAAATATCAAAACACTTTAACGATGAATACTAGGGTGGGTCGATGGATACTAGGGTGGGTCGATTTAAAAACCGCTTAGGCACATATGATTTTCGGATTTTAGGGATCAAAATAAGATACTTTTCTCAAGAAACCATACCTCTAAAATGAATTCTGATGTCCCTTGTACTAACGTGTAGGTACCCAAAAGGTCAAATTTCAAAAAATCCTGTTTTGACCCATTTAGAGTGACCCAATCGAGTCCAAATGTATGACCGACCCCCACTAACTTTGGAGGGCTGACCCACCCATGCTAGTGTTACCCCCCTGGGACCCCCCTAGGGGGTCTCCCATACAAAAATATAAAAAAATATCAAAAAATCACCATTTTTGGCACTTTATATGACAAAAATCAGTGAAATTATTAGGCTATTATAGGCTATTATTTTTCCGCACAAATGAAGTTTCTAGGAAAAAAATGTTTTTTTTTTGTTTTTGGATTTTTGTTTTCTCTTTAAAAATTTATTCGATCAGAACATAGGAAAGAAACTAAAAAATTATTGTTTGAAGTCTTTTTTGGTTTCAACACTGGGCAATTTCGCACGGCTCTCTAATGTCGCCTCCATAACAGCCTCTACATTTTCCGATATTACTCGTTTGGAAACGCTAGCTAGCAGTTGAACGTGTTGTTCCGTTCCTTGTATATGTAATGGAATATGCGGATCAGTAAATGGTGAGTCATCTTCATTTAAATATGCTATCAATGTTTCATACGGAATGATTCGCGTGAATGGTGGTTCAAATACGTTATTTTTATCAGTCAAATCGATCATTTTCGTGTAATCGAAGCAATGGAAGTTTATATCTGGTTTTTTATATTCTCTAAGTTCCGATGGGTCTTCAACATTGTCTCGATATCGTAAAATTTTCTTGATAGCAGAGTCGCGCACCTCTTTCCTATCATCAAACAACATTGATAGCAAGATATTTTCCGAATGTGCAAAATATGGATTATTTTTAATTACATGATTGACAACAGTGCGTAAATTTGGCTCCAGAAATTGTGCCCAAGTAATGTACTTGAAAAATAATACACTACCGTACACGACAGAGCTGTAATACTTGATATTAAAATACATTGGCACATAAACCTTAATTATAAATTCAACCAGAATTCTTAAATTTTTAGGTGGTTTTTTCATTGTCACATATAATCGTAATAATCTAGCGGCCTTGGTGAGCCAGCGAGAATGTACAATTTTCCCTGGTTTTATGTTAGCCAGATCCACAGAAACCACGCCATTAGAAATTGCATGTGCCATGTCGTATAAGTACTGCGAATCGGTGGAATATTCGTGCTGTTCTGCAACAGGAGGCATATTTTCCAACGCAATTCTCTGAAAGTCGCTCACCACCTAAAAATATAAAATAATTAAATAAATTTATTATGATTTCACCATTCAAAATGTTAGAAAATTATAATAAATGAGTGATAGCAATGACTTACCGGAAGAGCTTCAGAATTTTCAATTTGCTTGCTTAGTTTCCCGGTTGTTGATGTTGGTCCAGTGGTGGATGATTTATCCAAAACCCCAAACAAATGTCGAAACGGAAGTTCGTTGAAGTGTAGAAGGCAAACAAACCAATGCAATGGTCTTTTTAGCAGCAATTCGAATCTTCGTATAATTCCACCGTGTGTGCCAGTGTTTGTTGGCTCACCGTCAGTGCATATGCCAATCAATGCATCCAGAGATATGTTTTTATCGTTGAAAAATTCATTCAATTTTGTTGTTTTGTATTCAGCACTTTCCTCTACCAGTCTTGCGTAACCAATCAATCGAGAATTCGGTTCTCTCAAAATAACAAGGTGAGGTTCTTTTACCATCCTACTATGATACTTACCATCAATTTTTTCTCTTGTATAAGTATCATCTTTTCTGCCGTCGAATGAAAACGCTATTAAACCATTATTATTATTATTATTATTATTATTATTATCCCATGCGAAGCAGGAGAAAACAAAAATCCAAAAACAAAAAAAAACATTTTTTTCCTAGAAACTTCATTTGTGCGGAAAAATAATAGCCATTTCGCTGATTTTTGTCATATAAAGTGCCAAAAATGGTGATTTTTTGATATTTTTTTATATTTTTGTATGGGAGACCCCCTAGGAGGGTCCCAGGGGGGTAACACTAGCATGGGTGGGTCGGCCCTCCAAAGTTAGTGGGGGTCGGTCATACATTTGGACTCGATTGGGGCACTCTAAATGGGTCAAAACAGGATTTTTTGAAATTTGACCTTTTGGGTACCTACACGTCAGTACAAGGGACATCAGAATTCATTTTAGAGGTATGGTTTTCTGAGCAAAGTATCTTATTTTGATCCCTAGAATCCGAAAATCATATGTGCCTAAGCGATTTTTTGATCCCCTGCAAATCGAACCGCCCTAATGGATACACACTACGGGTTCTTTTATTACTCAATGCGACTTCATAAGTCAACATTAGCGAATTATTTCAGATATCTATGCGATGTTCGCCATGTATTCCTACGTGTTAGTTTATTAGAACATGCGACCAAAATCATTCCTTTTAATAAAAAAAAGCGAACAGTAGCAATTATTATACATATATTATTTATCCCTTGCTATTCATATTACAAGGAATAGTAAATTACAAATGAAAGTTTTTAATTTCTAACATTCTTTTCCTGTGGGCACACGCTGTAATCTCGAACCATGTACTCTTAGATTGTCAAGCAGCATTCATTCCACTCCTCCGTGGTCTCGTTGTCGATAATCTCTAAGTTTTGGTAATAACTTTCTAATTTCATCGCATAAATTACAACGAGACATCATAAAGCATGAATCTAATTAGATTTCGTATTGCGAGTTAGTTGGTAAATTTATGCGAGAATTATATTGATTATATTTCAGTTGAACTGTCATGGCCGCTCGATGAGCTGAGTTAATTCTTTAAACAAAATTAGGTGATTTTGCCGTTTTCAACAACAATCAAGAGTAAGTTTTCAACAAAGATATGAAGCAAAGTAATGCATAATTGATCCGAGTTGTTCGCAGATGTTTTCGGTAGTTCATGTTTTTGAGAAGAAGCAACTCGGTGTAGCGACTACATTTATCTGTGATACGATGTAGTAATATGGATGGTTTTCGAGTTTCACGCAAAGTCGTCAATGTGTAAATTAACTGCGAGTTTGCATTGGAGAAGTTAATTGGTGTTTCAATCCGGATTTATTACCTATTTATCGCAAGAATTACGCAAAACAACGTTATATGCGATGAAATTGGTTATATGAGGTAATGATCTATCGTAGTACTTTGTGCGATGTAAGCTGTGCAAATATTAGCGGCATCTAGTTATCATAAATTCAGTCGTTTACGGTGTTACAAAACGATGCCTTTGGCGACTAATTTTATATGCAATACGATGTGATACATAAGACTTTTGATTTTCACGTATAATCATCACTTTGTGAAATTAATAAGAGTTTGAAGAGACATGATATGAGTTTTACTGTATTGCTATGCGAGTATGTTACACATATCGTAAGAAGTTCGCAAAACAACACAATATGCGATGAAACACTTACGTTGCTCATACGATGGTGATGTACCACAGAACTTTATACGAGGTAATCCATGCAATCTTATGCGATTTTTAGTTGTCTCGGAGTTGTCTGAGCTTATCATCATGAATTTAGTCATTAACGGTGTTGCAAAATTATGTCTTTTGCGACTAAATTTATATGCAATACGATATGATATAGGAGACTTTTGCCTTATACGTATAATCATCACTTTGTGGAATTACTGCGAATTTGAGCAGGCACGATATGAGTTTATCTGTATTGCTATGCGAGTATATTACACTCATCGCAAGAAGTTCGCAAAACAACCCCGTATGCGATGAAACACATGCGTTGTTCATTCAGCTATACGATATTGATGCACCATAGAACTTTATACGAAGTAATCCGTGCAATCTTTTGCGACTTCTGGTTGTCTGGGTAGACACGGCAGTGCACGTTGATGATGCTGTAGTTGAAAAACCGGCCCTAAATTCTCAACTTACACATTCTCGCACTGATCGGCTGCCACCCCATCACGCGTAGGCGCATCTCGGCCAGTACTATAAAGCCGGTTCCTAGCTCGCCGGTGGTGCCACAACTCTGGTAGAAAGTAGCCGCCCGGTGACCGCTTTTTCATACCTTCTGTCCTGTCTAACAAAGTTCCTGCAGCGCTACGACTTCGAAGTTGCGTAATTGTAGCTCGTCGTACACAATCCTGTCGCATCCTGGAAAGCAGAGCGAATTGCAGTTCCATGTCCCAAGTTTCCAAACGTAGTCCTTATTTCGTTGTCTAGGTCCATGCCGATTATTCCGATCCGTATTATCTCTTACGTTACGTTGGGCCTTTTCCAACCCCTCGTCTCGCCGGGGGACCTTCGTGTCAGCTTTGTTTAAAGTCCCACGCTGACACCAGGATCATTGATCATCCGCTTCTAACATGAAGATCAGACGCTGTTCTGAGCCACACCATCTTGGTAAACAGACGCTCGGATCGGCGAAGCATTTCCTCTACCGCCGGAGTATGGTTTACGCGCCAACGATCGCGTCGCACCTTCTCATTTAGCTATTGTCGGATGACAACATTGGCTAGGCCATACAACCAGTTGTGTCCATGTTTCAACCGGCAGTCTAGTGTAATCATATGACTCGTGAAGGTGTGAGATAGGAACTTGCGAGCAGGCATGGCAATGGTACATTCTTATTTTTACTGTAAGGTACATTCTTATTTTTACTGTAAGGTACATTCTTATTTTTACTGGATGTGTTTGCTGTTGCTATTTGTTCGTGATACCTATTCGCGCTGGCAGTCCGGTAGTCACATTGAGAGTCTGAGAGTCACATTGGCAACAGAGCATTACAAAAGGAAACGAAAAATGTACTCCGTGTGTCGAATCGGCATTATTTGGAGGATGTCTTCGGGGTTGCGAATATAGGAAAGAGAAGAAGCTCAGCCCGAATCCACCGGAGAAATTTTTTCTCTCTTTTCTTATTTGCTTATAAGGAATGTCGCGTGACGGCTGTTAAAAAAGGGTATGGAGGAAGAAGCGTAAAGACTGCTCGGCAACTTACCGACAGCTTTCGCGCGAAGAAAAGTAAACTCGGCAGTAGAGCGGCTGTGCACTGGAGGATGTGTGTATCGCATACCGACTGTTATGTGCAACCATACATGCTACACACTTATTCTCGTTTCAATTGTTCAGTAATTTTTATTACGATCATGTTCAGGAAATTTGAAAAAATACTGATCATGTTGTAATTTCCTCAAAAATAACTGATGTCGGTTAAAGTTTTTACCGAATTACCGTTATACAAAAGGCACTCGACAAGCCCAGTAAAAAACATTACTGATCTTTTCTGTAAACTAAAGTATGTCCTGCACTTTCATAAAGTTCAGTAAATATTTGACAATCTGTCAGCACCTACCCAGCTGTTGCTGAAAACCCTTCAATTGTTTAACTGAACTCTTGTTGTTTTTTACTATATATACTGTTCGGCAATTTTTCTGCATCTGTATTTTCAAATATTCAAAGAGTTTCGAAGCTAAGTTTTTAAAGTGTTTCGCGTTTGGTTTTCAAAAAAAAAATTAAAATGGATATCGTACTTTCAAATCTACAAGAAAACGACGTGAAGGTGCACGACCTATTCTGTATGTTGTTATTTATTAAATATGTACGTATTTGTGTATTTTAGTCGAATGTTACACACTAATGTTGCCAATTTTTTGTTTTCCTTGCGAAATATATGAAGAGTCAAACTGATGTAAGCAGAGTTGTCAAAACGGTAGGTAACATTTTATGGTTTTTTTTTTCTATTATAGCATTCTCCATTAAAAGCAAAGCAAAGCCTTGGTGCTACATTCCGATTCGGAACTCGACCTTCTGTTTGTTGTACTCAGATTTCGCAGCTATTAAGTGTACAAGACACCCAAGAAATTTGGAAGCTGTTATGAGAGCAAATGTGGAACGAAAGCAGTGTTGAAGCAACCGATGCTGAATAAACAACACGTTGAACTATTTGTTGAACAAACGTTGCAGCATTCTTTGTTCATGTACTTAGGGCATCTTCAGCGGTGGTCTATTTTTGAAACAAATTTATACTAGATTTACAACACCGAAACCTGAATAGAATCAGCTAATATAGACCAACTTTGCGTTCTCCGCACCGGTGTTGTATATCTTGTTGTTTTAAACCGCTGACATCTGTCACACTGTCAACAATTCAATACCCCATGTTATCAGTTTATGAGACTTGAATTGAAAAGCACTCAATATTTAACACACGGAAATTCGATAATTTTTACGCACATCAAACGATTACTTTGGCAAGACACTTTATATCCACAAGACTTTATGGATTTGACGGTTTGACCCGAGCGTTTGAGACATTTCTTAGGATGGATTGGTAGGATCGAAAAATTTTTGCTACAAATAGGGCTTCGGAGGATAGCGAAAAATATTTGATCGCGTAGATGTTCATCTTCCGTTTTCGTCTCATCAATATTTCAAAATCTTGCAGTTCTTCAAACGTTGGTTGGGTTTTGAGGATATTGAAACATTTGGAGTGGCATTGCGCAGCTTGGTTCGAACGGTTTTCGCTATTTTCGAGTAGATCACATACTGCCAGTTATGCTTCAAGCTCAAAAGGAGCTGTCATTGTCATTTGTCCTGCGGCTCATCTAACCCGCAAAGTCGAAAAAATACGAAAACGAAACATAACGCCCTCAGCGATCATTTAGTTTTGTTCGAGTTGCTCGAAATGAAATGCGCAATGTCACCCCAGCATTTTGAACGTTTTAAGTTCAGTGTCTTCGAGAAACATTTTTCTGGCCTTTCAAGGTCTCCTCTAGTCCCACTACAATTAAGGCGATTAACAAATAGCCAACATATTTATCATCCTGTTAGCTGATGGTTGCAAACCAACTAGTTGAACCTGCGGTTATGGTCTTTCAGAATTCCCCCTTTTGCTAGTCGGTTTCCTTGAAGCCAAAAACGACAAACCTGTTCTTTTTCTTCTTCAGAAAAAAGTAGGAGGGTGGTATTCAAGACACGACCGCATGACGTTGACTACCGTATTCTTATAAAAAAAAAAATATTCCATTGAAGCAAATAGTACAGGGAATTGCAACGCTTCTTTTACAATACTTCTGTAACAAAATTTCGAGGCACCAAAAGGTACCAGTTGCCGATTATTCTCGTTTACTGGTTAGTCCGTCCAGAATTCCAGCCATTTTAGTATTTTGCAGTAGTAATTTATTACTAACAGCCACCAGCATAACGGGTGAAACCGGCACGAGATGACCGGTACTATTTTGTCTTTCCTCCTTTCAGCTGCTAACACCTAGCGCTGTCGTGAAATTAACATCAACACAAACATGCATTTTTGCAAGGTTTTTTCCGCTAGCAGCAGCATTTTGTAAAACATCAAATTCAACTAACCGCTTCTATTATAAAACTGCGAGGCACCAAAAGGTGCCAGTTGCCAATTTCTTGTTTACTGGTTTCCGTCCAGAATTCCAGCCATTTTAGTATTTTGCAGTAGCCACCAGCATCACGGGTGAAACCGGTACGAGATGACCGGTACTATTTTGTTTTTCCTCCTTTTAGCTGCTAACACCGAGCGTCCGTATGTATCCGGTACGGTTTAATAATGAAACTGATGGGGTGAAATGTTCGAACGATACGTTTTATACCAAGGCTTCGTCAGATAATTAGAAAGAAGGAGGGGCTACATAGATGATGGAATGGTAGAGACAAATGTTTCTTGAAAGCTGCGCCGCACATAGGAGTATTTGAGCCAAAAAGCTGGCCAAGTTGCTCTATTTTGGTAGTAATTGGATAGATTTATATCAAAAACGTGTTTTTTTCGTATAATCAACACAAAAAAGGTGACATCCATTTAAAACGACACCCAATACATGAAATATCACTTTAAATTCGCTTACTCCATTTTTTTAGTGTCTTTTTACACATGATATAAAACAAAGATTTAGAAATTTCCATATGAATCTTCATTTAATAAAATGTCAATAAAATAAAAAAGAGGAACCCGGAGGAAGATTTTCTTTTCGTATATTTTCAGAAGGTTTTGACCTTTCTGGCAATGAATAAAGCTTCGACGGGACTTGCGCGGGAGGTTACTAAATCATATAATTAATTTCACAATATTATGGATTTTTCGCGGTCGGTTTTCACAATCACTTATTTCGTAAACAATCCATGATTATTTTATGCATTCAACGTTTTAAATATTGCAAAGAATTTTACTTATCTTGTAGATTATGTCCTGTGAGAAAGAAAAACTATTTGACAAAATTTTTCAATTTTTTACGCCACCCGAGCAGTAGCACGTATTTTTCAAACTGACCAATTTACCGTGGAATAACTTTGAAATATAACAGTTTGGTTCATGTGAAAAGACACCAATGCACAGTGGTCCAATAATGCAAAAATTGGAACTTAATTCCATATCGCCTTTTAACTTCATCCTAGCTTAATAGTGTCTTCGGAGCAATTGTTTGTATGAATGACCCGCATAATTGCAAATTGTAAAAAAATATTAAAAGTTTACTATACTAAAAATAAAAAAATAAACTTTTTTGTGTTAAGAGATAGAAGAATCGTTTATTCAGCAAAGTTGTAGAAAATTAAAAAATATGAAACTTTGTTGAACAAATGAAAATCCTATCTTTTTTCGGTACAAAGTTATGAAGTACATTACATGGGACTTATTTAAAAGTTAGTTTTTTGTACTTAACTTTAGTTAGTTGCATTTTACACGAAAGTGTAGTTCGAAGGAATTGTTAGGGCACACAAAACAAACATTTTTGCCGAAGACTATATATCTCCAGGAGTTTTCCTTACAAAGTTATATCATATTTTAGCTTATTTTTTCGATAACTTCAAGAATGTATAGGTTAAAAAGGGACAAGTGGAATCATGATGTCAATAGTTTTTCTTGAAGTTAAGCTGAAGTACTATAAACTTCTTCAGGTTTCATTTGTCCCAATCCACCCATTTTAGAGTACAGCGAACATATGTCACAGTAGGTTTTCATATATCAAAAATACTAACTTTTTTGTGTTAAGAGATAGAGGAATGGTCTTTTCGGCAAAGTTTAGAACGTGCAAAAATATGAAACTTTGCTGAACAAACAAAATTTCTATCTTCATTGGGAACAGAGTTACAGAGTATTTCATGTAAAAGTTACTTAAAAGTTAGTTTTTTGTACTAAACTTTTGTTAGTTACATTTAACAAGAAAACTTTGTTTTGAAGAAGCATTTGGGCATACAAAACACACGTTTTTGTTGAAGGCTACACATATCCATGACTTTTCCTTATAAAGTTATAGCACATTTCAGCATATTTTTTCGATAACTTCAACAACGTAAAGAATAAAGATTAGGTGGATTGGGACGGATGGAACTTATAGCAGTTTTGAGCACTTGAGCTGAACTTTGAGAAAAAAAATTGACATCATGATTCCACTTGCCCCTTTTTCCTTTATACTTTCTTAAGGTTATCGAAAAAATATGCTGAATTATGCTATATCTTTGTGAGGAAAAGTCCTGGAGATGTGTAGCCTTCAACAAAAACGTGTATTTTGTATGCCAAAGTCCTTTTGTAGAACAACGTTTTTTTGTAAAATGTAACTAACAGAAGTTTAGTACAAAAAACTAACTTTTAAGTAACTTTTACATGAAATACTCTGTAACTCTGTTCCCAATGAAGATAGAAATTTTGGTTGTTCAGCAAAGTTTCATATTTTTGCACGTTCTAAAACTTTGCCGAAAAGACCATTCCTCTATCTCTTAACACAAAAAAGTTAGTATTTTTGATATATGAAAACCTACTGTGACATATGTTCGCCGTACTCTAAAATGGGTGGATTGGGACAAATGGAACCTAAAGAAGTTTATAGTACTTCAGCTTAACTTCAAGAAAAACTATTGACATCATAATTCCACTTGCCCCTTTTTAACCAATACATTCTTGAAGTTATCGAAAAAATAAGCTAAAATATGATATAACTTTGTAAAGAAAACTCCTGGAGATATATAGTCTTCGGCAAAAATGTTTGTTTTGTGTGCCCTAACAATTCCTTCGAACTACACTTTCGTGTTAAATGCAACTAACTAAAGTTAAGTACAAAAAACTAACTTTTAAATAAGTTCCATGTAATGTACTTTATAACTTTGTACCGAAAAAAAATAGGATTTTCATTTGTTCAACAAAGTTTCTTATTTTTTAATTTTCCACAACTTTGCTGAATAAACTATTCTTCTATCTCTTAACACAAAAAAGTTAATTTTTTTATTTTTAGTATAGTAAACTTTTGATATTTTTCAACAATTTGCAATTATGCGGGTCATTCATACAAACAATTGCTCCGAAGACACTATTAAGCTAGGATGAAGTTAAAAGGCGCTATGGAATTAAGTTCCACTTTTTGCCTTATTGGACCACTGTGCAATGGGTTCTGGGATAGCATGAGGGTATGTTGCAACTGAAATCAATTAAAAATAATGGAAATCGTGTATTTTGTGTGTCGGACTTTTGGTCAACTTTTCGGGTCAAATACTCCTATGTGCGCCGGCCGCTGTCGTAATATTAACACCAACACAAACATGCATTTTTGCAAGGTTTTTTTCCGCTAGCAGCAGCATTTGGTAAAACAGAAAATTCAATTAGCCGCTTCTGTACCAAAATTTCGAGGCACCAAAAGGTGCCAGTTGCCGATTATAGTTTCCTGGTTAGTCCGTCCAGAATTCCAGCCATTTAAGTGTTTTGCAGTAGCCATTTACTACTAAAGCCACCAGCATTACGGGTGAAACCGGCACGAGATGACCGGTACTATTTTGTCTTTCCTCCTTTCAGCTGCTATCACCTAGCGTCCGCATGTCACTGGTGCGGTTTTGGAATCAGAATGATGGGGCGCCGGCCGCTGTCGTAAATATAACACCAACAAAAAGATGCATATTTGCAAGGTTTTTTCCGCTAGCAGCAGCATAAACATCGGAAACAGAAAGTGACAACAGCAATAACAACAAAGTCAGATCGATTGTATCCGTTAGTGTCGACTGCGCTTGGGAAGAGAGGTAGTGATTAGCTGCGCGGTATGATTTAGACAATCGATATTAATTACCAATTTTTCAATAGTGTATCTCAAACAATAGTTTGTTTTTGTTACATAAATTTAACCGTAAAAGAATTTCTGATCGATTGATGCCAAAACCTCGAAAACCTGATAATAGATGACTGCAAAATAAGCGCTCAAAACCTGACCACTTTTCTCTGGTTTTCCCTGGTTGAATTACTAGATTTTCAAATTCAGGGGCCTAACTTCGATATAGACGTTAGTCAACGTCAAAAACCACAAAAACATATTGTGAATTGTCATGAAAAATCTTTGTTTTGTTTGTTTCTCAACACTCGCAAAACGTTTATATGGAAATAGCTAAAAATGAGGTATTCAATTAAAATACTACAAGGTATACAGCCCTAGGGTTGTTTGAAATGGTGACGTGGGACTAAACACTGTAATTAGGGGATTTTTTGTTACAAAATATACAGAGTCTGCAGACAGAATCAATGTGTTTATTTTCAGCCTCCCCTGGAAATCAATTTTTGGAATATATTCAACAACACTCGAAGAAAGATCATTTATATTTGGCGATATTATGCCTTTAGTATTTTTTTTTGTGCAAAAAAATATGTATTTAACAAAGCACAAGCATATCGTGCTTGTTGAAGAAGCACCAAGAATTTCTCATAATGCGTCAAAGTCAGAATTATCTCTATATCCTCAAAAACCAAATCCAATAATGCTTACGTTATCATAATGAATGGTTTTGTCTTATTTAACTCTAACTAAATCAAATCTATAGTATGGATCTTACTTTCAAAATAATATGGAAGGCCTTACAAAAGTTCATCAATTGGAAAACATAAGAAAATATTTTGAACAAAATTCCTTACAAGTTCCAGCAAAAAATCGTAGAAATCCACAATTACATTTTTATTTTTTGCTTGACAATTGTTTCATTTGCCTGCAACTACATTCGCTGTATTACGAAGACAGCTAATATACGTTTATTATGGTTAAGCTTAGAATAATAATATATCATCTAACAATTTTGAAATGTAAAAAGAGATTCTGTACGAATCATACTATATCAACTAAAAAATCACAAGCATTCGCAGGTTCTTACTCTTCTATAAATGTATATATTTAGGAATTTACTCTCTCGATACTATCCGGTCGCGATTATTCAGTTAATATCGAAGATAAAATTAAATAAATATCCGTTGCAAAAATTTACAATTCTTGTTGAGTAATTTATGGCAATCATATTTATGAAATAAACTTTCAATCACCATCAACAGCAGCATTGTAGTTTTTCCTCAATTGCATACGAATAGAAATGTACGAACAAAAGTGTACCACTGCAATACGAATAGTACTGCTGCAGTACGAATAGAAGAGTACCACTGCAATCATAGACGACGAGAGACCTGCGGATCTATACTCCACTGGTACTGTTGCTTTTACTGGCATGTTTTCTTTCAAGACATCAGTTTTTATTAGGTTCTACAGTACTTAACACGCAGGTTTAGAGATTGTTCAAGGATGGGTATTGTTTCAAACTTTTAGGAAAACTTTTACCTTCGAGACATCATATTAGTCTAAGCTCATGGAAGCAAAAATAAATTGACCTATTGGGACGGGGAGACTCTGTCAATTTTTATTTCGAAATTGATACAGGGAATATCACAGGGAACGGATGGTGTCCATTCACGTCGTCTGTGCTAGGAATGCTCGCATGTAATTGGTTCATTATTTGCGTAAATTTGTTATTGAAATTATTATCAATTTCACCGCTTAGCAATGAAAGTAGAGTGATAATTAACACATTACAAAATTGTTATACATTTATCTATCCAACAACATATTGGTTATTGTTATCCATCATGTGGTTATGCTGTTATTAGCGTTTGAAATCTGACGCAATATTTGCCCGTTTCATTTCCAATTTTACAGAATGCATCCCAGTATAGTAAACAAAGACGTGTCCCACGTCAATATGACATTTTACCCACCTTTTGGTAGCGTACAAAGGGTTTTAGAACGATCTATTTCTTGTTCCAAAAAGTGACAAAAATAGACCAAAACGTATACCAGTTTCAAATTTTTTCAATTTAGATCTGGTATAAAACAAAATTTACACCACCGGTGCAGCAGTGAATTTGAGTTTGTTCCAAAAAAATGAAACAAAACAACGATTTGGACCACCGCTGAAGATGCCCTTAGTCAACAGTGGAACTCTAGCTTAACAGAAGTTGTTCAAACGTTTGCAAGTGATTACCAGCAGCCAGGGTTGATATTTGTTGACACTCTTGAGTGAAAGTGAAAATAAGCATCCATGAACGTTACTTTTTTACAATCCTTTCAGAGTTCTCCCTTCCCGCTTTTTGCATGGAAGTGAACTGTCAAAACACCTCATCATATTTCATGTGACGAAAGCAAGACAACAAAATCAGTTTATCAGTTAACGAAGATTGTCAAGGCATCGGTCAGTGTCAGTGAAAAAGTGTTTCGGTGAGGTTCATTTTGGTTGAGTGGACTGTTTGTTTTTCTTTTTCGCTTTGAAGTGAAGATCATTTGGTTGGATTTGTCGTCAAATTTTATTCCGTAACCGTGAACGATGCGCGCGATCTATTTCATCTGAGTACAACAACACGTTATTAGAACGAAAATCTAGTGTATCTAAAAGAGTGCTGCGATCATTGAAGGTGAAAATTGAAAATGATTGGCTGTAATTTTCGAAGAATTTTGCTGGGGAAAATTACTTTTATCAGCACTGCCAGCAGCACTAATAAATATGTGCTGCGTTGAAGCGCTTTAAAGGGCTCCATTTATCAGTGGCGTTCTCGCCCAATAAAAGCTATTTGAACGTTTCAAACGGCAACTCCGCAACTATTATTCTGCACGTGTTGTTCAAACGCTGCATACATGCGTTTGAAGTCTTTCAAAGAGCAATTCTTTAGCTCCTATAAACGCGAACGCTAGATCACCGGTTTTATAAAACATCCTTCTGAACGCGTCGTATAGTTGATTTATTGCAGTATAAACATTTTTTTAAACCACTAAAAGATTTAGCAACTTGTGTACTTTCAAATCAACGTCAGTGATGCCCCGAAAGATTTTTTTTTATTCTCGAAAACTGAGGAACTTTATGAAAATTTGAACAGCACTTTACAATTGTTGAATAACTTTGATTAGACAACAGTCGAACAACAACCGAAATGGAAAATAGAAAATTTCTGTTCAATGGTTGAAATTTTCCAGCACACAGTTGTCTAAAAACGCCGAAGAGGGTTTTAAACAACTACATCAGAATATTTCATTCAACACTTGTTAAACCAGCGTTGAATAGATGCACCGCAAAAAAATTATTAGGCTACTGTTCTGTATGTGTTCGACCTGTCGAATAAAATATCAATGAAACATTTGCTGTTTATCCTTGTTTAATAAAAGTGTTTACAAACCTTTGTTTCGCGCATTAGAACATACTTATGCAGCTCACGCTGAATTGTAGCGTAAAAAAAGGTTTAAACGTCATTAATTCAGCTCTTTAAGCACACACAAAAACGCAAAAATGAAGCTCAAATTTTTTGTTAAAATTATTTTTATTAGCTTTATTAGTTTTTTACTTGTGGAAATGACATGGGTGATTTATTAATTTGTATTAAAAGGCAACAAAAAAAAACTATCTTTTGCTGGGCTTCTGTTGAGATTCGAACTTGCGATCCATTGCTTGGCTGCCATTGATGAATGCATGTGAGCTAGTCTGTGTTAGAAGTGAATATGCTTCTAAACGTTCTGGTCCAATAAATGTTGAACAGCCATCATACAACTACTGGAATATAAGCTTCTTGCACGCTGCAGTTGCTGCTTGCAAACAATGGTTATGTCAAATCAACCGGTACGCTTTGTTTAGAGGTGCGTGCAAGAAGCTTATATTCCAGCAGTAATACAATGCCTGTTCAACATTTATTAGATCAGAACGTTTAGAAGCATATTCACTTCTAACACAGCATACGTTATATTACAGATTAGCTCACATGCATTCATCGATGGCAGCCAAGCAATGGGATCGCAAGTTCGAATCTCATCAGGGACCCAAAAAAAAAGATGGGTTGTAAAAAAAGGGTGGCATGTGACGATGTCGCCTTCCGATATAAATTAGAATTTACCCGTAGTATTTCCAAGTAAAAAAACTAATGAAGTTAAAAATGAGAATTATAATAAAAAATATTACCACAAATAAATATGGTTCAACTAATTTCTTCGAACTCTATTTTTACATTTTGTTTGTGCTAAAATAGCTGGATAAACATCGACTAAACGTTTTTTCCACGCTACTATTCAGTGTAAGCTGCATATGTATATTCTAATACGCGAAACAAACGTTTTCAAACATTATTATTGAACACGCATTTAACAAGAGCATTCCAACAGTCGAGCAAAGGTTTAACAAATCTTCTATTAAATAAAAATAAGTTGGTGTCTGTATAACGGCGTTTCACTCCAAATAGAATCAACGGATTTGAATGATTCTTTTTGTGTTTGTTTTGTCTTGATCTTCGACGAGTTAATAGGCCATAGAATTAACAATCATCAACTGATAAAGTTAGAAAAAAATTGAAATATATTTTCGGTTTTTCCCGCCTTTTACTCCAAGAACAACGTCATTAGATTACTATGATTGCAGGCTATGAGCGATAGATAAGCTGTTGTAGCATCGTTATTGAGGCGTCGTCGTAAACAAGCACCTGTTATTGATTCACGTATTAGGTGATATTCGTTTTCGCTGCCTACTACACCTTTTTATGCAAAAGCGCTATAGCGTGTAGCAGCAAACTCAACATGCATGTGAATACTCTCATCGTGGCTTTGATTTTATTCAAGGGCATATACTTGATAATGTAAATTAAATTTCTGGCTTATTTGAGCAAAGTTGCATATAATCGTTTTATTTATCTGATAAATGAAAAGAAAGAACAAGAATAACACAACATGTGCGATGATTTAATTTACCATCGCTCGGATCTAATCAATCTGTTCAATTTTCTCTAAAATGCACACTGACTGTCGATGATCTAAACATTTGCTCATGCTGCAATGATTCTGTTAGCTGGTAGAAGAAACCTGTAGTTTTTGCTTCTCAAAATTCCTACAAATCTCTGGATTTACAATTAATTGTTGAACTGAAAACTATAATGTTGCGAAGTGTCAATTGCACTGTGCTTAGGCATCAGATTTGCCTCAAAAAGCAGATGAAATATTAATGTCATTGAAGCGAAAATTTCCCACCAAATTACCTACCAATTTATCATTTAATTTCAAACGTCAACTGGAAAAGTTATAAAACGTTAAAAACCAACCCTTGATATTCCCCCCCCCCCCCTTCTGAGATTCTGAGAGGTTTTTTGTGAGTTTTTGTGAGTAACAATTTTTTGTTGCCTTTGATCGGAAAAATTCGATACAAGTTTTCATCACCGGGGCGTACTTGAACGATAGCCTTCATTTTTTTAAATATTTTATGGAATAGTTCTATGCGATTTTCGTATTGGTTTCTGTTGATGCCACTTAAATTCAACGCCGGTTTCTGTCAATTTGTGCTGTGACTGTTTTTCAAGAAAGAAGAAGAAACTGTCGGTACGTAATAAACATAATAGATTAAAAATAATAATGTGTTTTTGCAAGAATTCTGAGGAGTATTCGTACTGGTTTCAGTTGGTTTCGATTAATTTTCTTCCACATGTAGTGGGAATGCTTCCTAACGAAGATGCCGCTAAGGGTATTTTATAAAAGGAATGTTCCCTAATCTACATGATCAAACTGATTCTTGCATATCTTCCAGTTGACTTTGACAAATTTCTGCTGTGGTCGAAGTGGTTTTTCTTCAGTTAAAGTTGTTGTAAGTGGAATGTTCAAATACTTAACATGCCGTTGAATTAAAATTAAATTCGTTGTTTTTGTTCCAGTTTTGGGAGTTAAGACACGAGTAGTAGCAGGTCAATAAAAGTGTCAGGCTCCGCAACACTGAAGTAGAATATTAAAAAGTCAGGAAATATACGAGTCCCGAAGGGAAAGTTGATCGGTTAAGGACAAGACGAGCTCGAAATGCACGACGTTCGACACCCCATATATCTCAAAATCGTCCGTTACACATTTAGTTTCCATAGTCTTTAAACGAGTCTTGAACAAAAGAAAAATAAAGTATAATAACTTAAACACTCAATTGAGAGAAAGATGCAAATCAAATATTTTCAAATACTACTATTATATAGATTCAAGGTCAAATTTACCACCGAACAGATGCATTGCTGCCACTACCCGATGGCAAATGTCCTTGAAGTAACAATTCTGACAGGAAACTACGAAGGAGAAGTCGTAATAATCCCGCGTTTCTCGATTACTCCTACAGATTTGCCGTTAAATTTTAAACGTCTGCAATTTCCTGTGCGTCGCGCATTCGCGATGACTATTGATAAAACCCAAGGACAGTCACTGAAAATTTGTGGCATAAACTCCGAGTACTCATGCTTCTCACTTGGACAGCTCTATGCCGCATATTCACGTGACCCTGACCCCGACATTGTGGAATATATAGAATTTAGTGGCTAGGACCGCCTTGACCACTTTCACATGTTTCGATATTCCGAATTTTAAGCTTGAATTATTTAGAATTCCGAAGTTTTTTATAAAATCTGTTCCAGTGAGATTGGCCAGGCAGAAGGGTATTACTATATTTGCATTAAGCCAAGCTTTTGAATAATTGAAAAAATAATGTAATAATTTCCTTCAGAATATTTAAAAGAATGACTGTTTATTTTCAGAAATGTATTGAAATGATTTGATTATGGTTGAAAGGTGCTTCATAATGTTCAATGAACTAAAAACGTAGAATTTTACGAGCGCAGGATTGAAAAAAAAACTAAAAACAATACATAACATATCGTAGGTATGTTTTTTAGCAGCAGTTAGATATTTAAGATTTTGCAATACAACAGTCAATAAAACTCAAGGCGGCGGTACGAAGTTTGCCGGGTCAGCTTGTGTTTAACCCTTTCCCGCTCACGGTGACTCTAGAGCACCAAGAACTGTTATGACTATACCCCGACAAAAAATGAATTATTTTAAATTCTTTTTTTTACAAAATCTTGCATTTCTAATGTACTTTCAACTTGGCATATCAAATGTCAGCTTGATTCAATGTTTGGACTGTTATCAAGAAAACTACAGAAGAAAGTCCGAATTTTACGATAAAAAAATAATGTGTGTTTTTAGCAACTGTTTTTCTATAACATTCATTATTCGTTTTTATAATAAAAATAACTTTTACGTAGATCTATTGTTCATTGAGTGTAACGGTCCATAAAATTAACAATTTTTGTTCTTGTTCACTTGTTCCATAAGTTTTTAAATGGTGCCTCAGAGCACCACTGGGCATACAGGAGACTAGAAAAACCGATGGCCCTAAATAAACTATATATCTGATTTCATATATTTGCTGGCCGTTCTTCTTACTACGTGGTGATTCCAGAAGGGAATGAATCAGAAGCTCATGAGATGGGAAGCGACATCGAAGATGAAGTCGCTATGTTTGCGATAGATCCATTACCAGATGAAGTTCATGAGTATTTTTCCGAGACAAACGAGGCAGAAGTAGAGACACCAGCAAAACGGGCCAAGAAAGAAATGAAAGTGGGTCTAAACGCATTGGAAGTGGACCAAAACCGAAAACTTACCATTTCTGGGAAGAGGTTCAAGCCAAAATCTAGGTACATGACAACTCTGAGATGAAGAAAAGAGGAGAACTCGGATATGACAAGCTCTTCAAAATTCGTCCTTTCATCGATGCAGTGAGAGCCAATTTTCTAGCCTAGAAAATTCCTTACTCAATAAAGAATAAATCATCAAATAGTCATAAACTAAGTTTTTTTTTCCAAAACTACATTGTTTTCATTATTTTCTATAGTATTTGATTGAATACTTCAAAAAGTATCAGAAATTTTTTTTTTTCGTGGTTTAAAAAATGTCCCTGCTGTGCTCATAGGTGCTCTGGAGCACCATTTCAAAACTCGCTTTTTGTTCAAAATACAATGTTTTACAGTGATTTCAACTACCCTGCAAAGTATTTTGCCTAAATTGACCCGGAAAGTATTTTTAAATCATGAAAAACCTCGTGAGCGGGAGAGGGTTAAAAAAAATTACACAACGACATATACTATTCTACTTAGGGGCCATCCACATACCACGTAGACATATTTTTAACCATTTTGACCCCCCCTCCCCCTCCGTGGACAACTGTCCATACAAATTCTAAAAAAATTGTATGGACCGTGGACATTAGCCAACCCCCCTCCCCAAAGCTGTGGTTTGTGGATGGCCCCTTACACCCTTTTGCTCAGTTTTTGTCCGCGATGTAGGATCTGTATTAAAAAAAAATGGGTGTGAATATGCTAAATGTGGACAAACTCTTAGAATTTTAATATTTGGCTTCAAAACAAAATGGCATCGAAAAAACATTGAAAATTCCCGATTTCTCAAAAATTCAAAATGGTGCCACAATTGCCTTTTAAGGTGAAATGTGTTCAAACTCGAGAAAATTTGTTTTTGCGTCAAAATATATTAAAAAATCATACATAGAAACTAAGGCAAAAAAATGTTGCATGAATTCAATTGAAAGAAATTTATCCATAGCAAGCCCATGAATGAAATCATATACAAACATGAACTGTTTTACGATTCAGTTTCACACCGTTTTACTTTCGATGTGCTCATCCAAAATCTTCCACATAGTTAATAACAATCATGCTATTTTCAACTGTCTAGTGTATATTTTCCTTCTGAAAAGGATGATAATCTTGCGCTAGCCCCGCAACTGCCCAAGTAACAATTATTGTTGCCTAAACATTCACTCGATCACTTTTATTAGGCTACAGTTAAAAAATAACCGAAATGGAATATGAAAAACTTCTGTTAAATGCTTGTTCAGTTGAATTTGGAGAAATTATCCGACACATAGTTGTTTAGGAACGGCGAAGAGGGTTTTGAGCAACAACAGCAGAATATTGTATTCAACATTTGTTAAACCAGCGTTGAATAGATGCACCAGAAAACATTCATTGGCCTACTGTTCTGTATGTGTACGAGCGGTGTTCGAATAAAATATTTATTAAAGTAACGAAAAGTCAATAGAACACCTTAAAATATATGCAATAGTGTAATTTTCTGAGCAAAACGTATTTTTTTTTCAAATTTTATATCATCTTCGATTTTCAAATTAAAAACAATCACACACAATCGTTCTAAGCGAACTGTTATTTTAGCGATTTCGGGCAGTTTTAATTTGTGATTCAAAACCCAAAAAACAAGGATAGAAAATTTATGAAAATCACTTTTTACTTAGAAAATGCAACTTTTTCAGATGATAATTGCTTAGTACTTTTCTCACATATCTAGCATTTTGTTTAATCAAAATAAACTTTTACATAATTTATTTAGTGGTTTCTCTTTTAATCAGAAACACACAAACAGGTTGTTGCGGAGTAACGCGCCAAGACAATTGTGGTGGTGTATACAGACGGTGTAGCTGGATTAGCTGTCAAGGTGATAAGGCGGTAAAAATGGTAAATGGTAAAATAAAAAGGATAAGAAAAGTACTAGAGAAGTGCAAGTAACGCGGAAGAAGTTAGCAGAAAATTTATGAGGAAAAGTGAAGTATGAGAGAAGGGAAAAGTAGCTCGAAGTTAAAAGTAAAAGTTTAATGAGTTGAAAAAAAGAAAGAGAGCGTTTAGTTGCAATTATGTTCGACAAAATCACAAAAATAATAAATTCAATCATAGCTGTGCGAAAGATAATTGGTTCAGGGTAATCGTTATTGCAACTATTGTTGAAACAACAGAGTTTCGGTCAGGAGAAATAAAGACCAACGTAAATAATATTAAGTACGAAGTATATATCAACACTAAAGAAATATATACAGCTTTTAGCAGACCGTTAAACAAAACTTCGACGGCTCAAAAAACATTATTCATCCAGACACATGTGTTTTCTGAACTGGTATTACCCTGCGCGTTCGTTACCTAAATTCTTCTGTCACAACTAAGGCGCATGAAAATAAACGAATGGGTAGGAGCGAAAATTGAAAAAGCTCAATTTTCATGACATCAAATATGTTAACATAAAAAAACAGTTCAATATCAGTTTAATGTCGTACTCAAACTAGCACTTCGAGGTTAAATCTGAATCCAAATATTTCGGCTCAGTGTATGCACTTCTTTCAATCCTAAATTCAGCACTCCCTGGGCTTGTGCTGCCTGCCAGTTCGTATGCTACGAACGTACAGCACAAACAGACAGGCGAATTTTCTTGACAGCTTCTGTCATCGCTCAACTTTTGGTGATTACGGTACTTTTGGTCGTAGTTTCTCTCCCATTTCGCTTCTTCTGAACTGCAGTTGTAGTAGTGTGTTGGTAATTTTCTCTATCCCTACTTGAGCTCGCTTCGGTGTGTTGCGTGTGAAGTTTACGGAGCTTTTGAGCGAAAAGCACTCAACGTGTATACGGGGCCATGTAAAATGTGTAAAACAAAATGTCCACTGGGCTGACAGAAGGCGAATTTGGTCGAGTACACACGCTAGTATAAGTGGAGCTGTGGCCAAGCTGACACGCACACCACCGTGACCGACGAAGGCGAAAAGAAGGCAAGGCTCTTATTTCTAGCTCGCGGCTGATGGCCGATGAAGGAAAGCAAGGCAAGTCTCGCAGCTCACTCGCCAGCAGCACAGAAGTAAGTTTGGCTCCGTTTCGTTCGTGCGGGAAGGCGAACCTATTGCAGGCTGTGCCGAGGAGTTTTGATGTGTTGGATTTTTCTTCGGGCCACAGCAAAGCTAAACGTTTCCTGTGCTAGTGAACAGTGAAACTCAATTGACGTCGCGGAAAAATATGCAGAAATCGTGCTGAAATCAGAACGTGTGCAAACAATTGGAGCCGCTTTTCATGCAGGGAAAATTTCCCTTTTTTTTTCGCCTTGGTCAGGTTTGCGGTGTCATAAATAGTGGTAAAAGAGGAAGAGCTACTGCTGGAAAAAAAGAGTGTGTGTGAAAGCCGTAGGTTTTTTTTCTTGCTTTCAGTGCAGCGCTAGCAGTAGTGTGTGGCAGCAGCCAGAATAAGAAGAAAGCAAGCAGCAGAAGAAGAAAACCCAACCAAGAAATTTGAGCAAAAATGAGTGAAAAAGTGGTCGTTTTCAAAGTGGAAATTTGCCAGCGAATGAAATAATCTGTGTTCTTCCGGTGATTAGACAGTCTGATTCTGTGCATTAGGACCTGGAAGGTGGGGTTCTACGTTTCGAGCGCAAATTATCTTGCGCTGTGACGAACCTAGAGAAAGTGGCCAAAAAGGTGCAAAACTCGCTGTGATGGTGTAAAAAAGGGGAACCCAAATACGGAATAAAGTCGTGCAATCGAGTGTGGAAGTTGCAGTCTTCTTTCGCTATCTGGTACCCGGCACCTAAAACAGGTTTTGTTTTCTGATTGGCATAACGCCTATGCAGAAAAGGGTCATCAGCTAGTTACTGCTTCGGAATTAAAGGTAAATATCTAAAAGTCTTGTTTTCATTTGTGATGGATTGACCGATGATCAAATAATAGTCGAGTAATATGAGTTAAAACTATCCGCGGATCCACATGTTCACACCCACCAAGGCTCTGACCGCGCTTCTGAGGGACGAAGCGCAAGTGAAGCGTAAAAAACGCAGAAATACAAGAAAAAGAAATTATAGAGTCTTGCCGTTGTGCGCTTTGCTGCTGAGTAACCCCCTTTTTTTCGATGGATGGATGAATGGATCATTCGGGCTCCGCTGTGCCATCAGCACCAGCAACGGCAGCAGCTAGTAAAACCGTGCTGAGCCTTGCCCCGCTGCGTGTGAGTGTGTGGAATTGGATGAGCAATTTGACTGACGGATAGATGGATGGGCTTGGACATAGACACTGTACACGGGGTTCGAGCAGACCCTGAACTCCATCCACGCATCCGATGATACTTGGTTTGTTTTTCATTGTCCGTGCTTCGGTTTTGCTTGTTAACCTTTCAGCTCCGAATCAAGTAGAAGGTTTTCTTTTTCGCGTTTCGGTCGTTGGCCGTAGAAAATTTTTGAAAATAGAAAGCGATCTAAAATGTGCAGTGGAAATATTAACATATTGTAGATTCAGTGGCCACTTTGAAGGTGTTTTTGATATCTTAAAAATCATGATAATTATATTTTGAGCTTGGCAATTCTTCCGTGTTTTGTTGTCTGTGTTGCCAGTTTATCAGAATCGAGTTTTTATTAATCTAGCAAAAAAGCAGAAATGCAACATCAAAATGCTGTTTCATAACAATAAATTCAAACTCCATCAAGGGATTCCAAAAACAAATTCGCAACCTAAAGCAGTACTGACTGGGAAAACTATTTGCCTAGTGAGGAAGAAGATGTAAACAAACATGAAAACGTTACTAGTTGTTGCTAAGTGATGCTTTATCTCTATCCCCCCAAAGCAGAAAAAACTTCTCCACTCCGCTCCAAATGGCAGCTTATTATTTTGACTGATTAGAGTTGTTTTGAAATTTAAGGTCCCAGCATCATCAGTCAGGTCGAAAATATCATCTACTGAATCGTTATTCTGGTGTCAGATTTTTGTTCATGGTTCCTGGAACCTGGATTTGAAGAGTTTGAAGTCAACAAGTTTAGTCCAGTGTGCAACAGGGAAGTCATTTGAGATCTTTACTTTTCCTAACACAGTTTATTGACGTTTGTTTGCCAATTCTCCATGAAGAAAAGCTGCTATTAGTAAACGATTCTAAGACATTTGGTACTGCGCGATTCTCCTAAAAGTAACTGAGCTACGCTAACTCTCAGACTTCTAGCATTTTTTTCGATAGGAAATCGAAATATTCATTAAGCGCTGGACAAGGACGGTAGTGACCCGAACTACTAGCGTTTTCTCTACTGTTGTGTAATACGCTTCACGCTAACACGGTCTGTGTCAAGGCATGAATGAAGCCGGAAAATTGGAATCGAAGCCGTGCTGCGTTGGTCATATTTTAACCTTCTAGTGGGAATTTTTCTGCATATTTGGTTCTATTTTTAGTTTTGCTTTGTTTAATGTATTGTTTTGGATACCTGTGTTTCTATATTTATTTCTATTCAGCGAAATCGTCCTTAAAATTCTTTAAGCTGAAATGAACGTATTCGATTTTGATGACTCTTTATACATGTTTTTGACTAAAGGACTCGAGATCATATACGCAGTTTTATTGTTGTCACCTGTGCTTTCTCCAGATTATATTTGTCTATTTTCGAAAATATGGTTGTATATCATACAGAGTTGGCCAAAATAACTGACGCATTTTTTTTTTGTGTAGTTGCCCTTATATATACATTTCAGTCATTTATCTGTCATTTCCTAAAACCTATACTTTCGTACTAGATTTTCCTTGAGACTTTGAGTCTCATTCCAAAAATTAGTCCAATTAATGAAAATGGATTATAAAAGGAAACGAATTTTGCAGCTTCAGTCGTCTTCGCAGTATTCGAACTCCAAATTTGGTGGAAGCGGTTCGTCGAAATCCGATCGATCGATGAATAACACGGACAATTATTTAAAGTATCTTGCAGATCAATCCGAAATATATTAAAAAAATATTTGTGGTTCAGAACTAACAAAAACTGTAAAATGCACGAATTTCCACAGGGAAACCAAAAAACCTCTCAAAAAGTCTATATCCAGAATGATAGAATCCATGCAACATGAATCCTAGATATCTTCCTCACATTCCGAACCTTTGAACGATTTCAAAATCGTTCATCCGTGATGGTTTGGGAAGCAATATTCTCGCAGGGTCGTCTTCCTCTACTTTCATAAGGAAGAGCGTCAAAATCAATGCCAATTACTATCTCGGAAACGATTTGAGCATCTGATGTATCAATCTTCGGAGACCGCGAATGGGCGTTCCAGCAAACTTCTGCCCCTTCGCATCCACAAGCTTGGTACAAGGAAAATTTTCCGGATTTCATTCCCAAAGAATTGAGGCTGGCTCCTTCACCAGATGGAATCCATTGAATTTTTCTGTTTGAGGAATAATGGAGGAAAAATTCGAGGGCATAAAACCGAAGGGGGTTGAAAAATTTAGGGCAAAAAATGTGGAACGATATACCTCATCGTATGATGCGTGCCGCTTACTTTCCCAAAACGACGAAACGAATAAAAAGCGGAATTCCACAAAATAGTTTAGGTGTTCCGTGAAGAAGGTAGGATATGTAGTGCAAATAACAAAATTATTCGGTTCTACAAACCACTTAGGAACTAAGAACTTGATGAAATTTGGGAGACCTCGTAGCATCACGAGGAATGCTCGAAATTTCTATTAGAACGTTCAACTTTCGTTATCCATCCGAGAGATTTGATCTTATTGTTCTACAGATTTCACGAAGGTGTATGATGTTTCACAGCCATTATGACTTTTGTGGAGTCTCATGAAGGTTAAAAAAATAAAAAATCTTCCAAACCACTCAGGTATTAGATCAGCTTAGTTTGTAGATCATCATCATCATTCTTGGTGACACAAGAAGTTGTACTAATTTAATGTCCGAGAAGTGGTTGACAGTATCGTTGAATCTGTATAACATCTAGATCTGAATCTTGGGGCTACAGGTTATCACAAAATATTTGGAAGGTTATATGCAAAGCCACGACTGAAAGTTGACTTAGAACTACATAAGATTGTTTGTTACATAACATGTATTGAATACAGGGTGGCGACTACCGGGAGAATCAGGGAATATCAGGGATTTAATTTTTCGATCAGGGAATTTATTTCAGTGCATTCGATGTGGACGCTCACCAGCAACCCTACAACAACACTCAATAATAATTAGGTTACTCAATTTGCTCTTTCCGACGCGAAAACGAAAGTACCAATCAATGCCAAATGAATTGAAAATATGCAAAAAATAATCGATCATTTTTAATTGACTGAAACTATGCACTCGTACTTGGCTCAGCAAACTAAGTATTAGTTCCAGGTAGAAGAATTTTCCATAAGACAGTATCCATTTTAGCATAGGCTTTATTTAACTCTATTTCCGCGGAGTGATAGGGTTTCCCTCGATAAATGACCTTCAAACTATTCTTACTTAGCAATAACATGCACAATTTGCACAAACTCTAATAAAAATTAAATAAATAAAAGATCAATCTGTTCTCCAACCGTTCCATCCTTGAAAAGTATAATATATAAGAATATTTGTTAAACTGCAAGCAAAGTTTATATTTCAGTTGAATTCCCGCGGGGAATGGATAAAAGCATTGTAGCACTGGAACTTTTTGTTCAGGGTGGCCAGCGATCCGGGAAAACCGGGAAAAAAACGGGAATTCGAAAATGAACCTGGAAAACCGGGAAAAACCTGGGAATTTCAATACTAAACCGGGAAATTTATCATATTTATTTTGAACATTATTTTTCATTTACTACATGCGTGGGATCTGTTGTATTAGTTCAACGCGCTATACATTTTCTGCCATCAGTTGGTCTCAGGGTAAGATGCTGGAGTAACAAGCCAGTCGTTATATGTTAGATTCTTGGCTAAAAAAGACGACCGTTATAGTCAATAGGATCCTAGCGCTAGCCCCGCAATTGTTCTGTATACTAACAGTTGGCTGCCATTCTTTTTTTTTTCTAAGTTGTCTTCCTTCTCATTCACACTGATTAGGACTTCAATAGTAAGTACCGATCAAACATCAAAACAATCACCCCTTTACAGGATCAGCGTCTGATGTTATTTATGTCTGAGTATGTTTCAAAGTTATGTACCAAATTATTTATATTTTTTGTTAAAATTGATAATAATGATAATAATTATTATCATATGATTATTTGATTATTTGATGAAACAAGATTCGAATTTTAGGTTACAAATCGCCAACAAAAACTTACAAAGCCCAGGGAATGTTGAAACTTCAAATTACTAAAAAATATTTTGAAGGCCAGAGAAGTCAAGAATGATTCCAATCAGGCTTTATATGTTAACTTGAAATAGGCAAAAACTAAACTATGATAAAAAATATCTAAAGCCTAAAACAATTAACTCCTCCACCAACCACGCTGGATCTGGGTTCGAATCCCAACACCATAAGTGTCGATGGTTGTGTGATGACGTGATCCACTCACAATCAACCAAAACTGATCTAAATTCAATCCTCCGGAGATTTTCTGAGGAGAAAAATCTCTGGGTTCTTATATCGCATGGGAAAGTAAAGCCGTTGGCGCCGGTCCGTTAACCAACGGGTCGTTAGGGACCCTAGTTGAAGTCGCATTCCCGGGTGTTGGCGATTGACACAATAGTGGCGGGAATAGACCGACGGAAAATAAGCAAAAATTTGCACGACGAAGCTATTCAGCATCGTTAGAGAATAGATTGATGTTTAATATGCAATACATTTAGTGTTAATTATGCATATAGTTGATTAGTAATAAGAGTTTGAAGTTCATTGTTTAATGTAAAAACTGATTTTTCTTCACTAAAAAAAATCAATTTTTGATAAAGATTATTGTTGAAAATTCTGAAATTTAGAAGGCGGATTCAGAAAACACAAAACAAGCTTCTTATTTAGCTCGAAAAGGCAAATATTGTTTCTAAGCAACAATAAAATTGTATTGAAGCTCGAATGAAGAAACAAACAACACAAATATAAATCAATTTTAAACCTGAATCTAACAAAGTCGGTGAACACCAGAAAATGGGTAATAATAAAGTTAAAAAAAGGAAAAAGTTGGTTCTCAAACAATTTCCAAAAAACGGCTATTATTGCAGATTCAGGCAAGGCGAAAAATTATCTCGGTTCAGGGTAAAAAATGTGCTCAAATTATTTTGGAAACTCTGAAAAATAACTAGAATGTTTCCTCTCATTCACTAAAAATGGCTATGAAAAAGTTATTAGGAAACAAGAAAAAAATAATTTGAAGTAAAATTTTTTTAAGTCAATTGAATTTAAAATTAAATTTTAAATGAGATAATGGTGTCAAAAAGGGGTATTTAGTTGAAAAGTTGCTGAATTTCAGTCTGACCAGAAGTTAGTAAAACAAACCCTAGAATAGATTCAAAATTGAATTCAATAAAATCCACAATTATATTTAAAATTCAATTTAGAATTAGTGGAAAATGAATTTTTATATTTTATTAGGCTAAAATCCGTAATAAAGCTTGAAACAATTGATGAGATTTCTCAAGGCTTGAAATAATAGAAAATTATTGCAAAGATTTGTCGTTTCCGAAGCTCAGCCAAACAATTTTGAACTTAAATTCCAAATTTGTGAAAACGTATGTATTAAAGTTTTGAAAAAACAAAAACCAGCTCTACAAGACGTCGAAAAACTCAACCAGAGAGTGCAGAAAGTTACAAATATCGCTTTCGTTGAACAGTTTATTTAAACCAGTAATTAATTTATGTAAGTCTCAAATGACAGAAAATTGAACGGTTTGAAATAAAATTAAAACTCTTGTGAAAATATTCTGAAGCATGAAGCTCACATTGAATTTAAATTATATCTTGAGGCTGGGTGAAATAATGAAAATTTTGAGAGAATGATATTTTCTGCACGCTACACGTTTCAAAAAGCCCCAAGTGTGCCCTATGTATTAGACCTCGTTCAGGATTTACTCAATGGGCCGAGTTGCATTCCTCAGCCTGGCTGAGTCAGCCATGAAAAATCGAAAAATCAACAGCAAATAGATGAGGGGAAGTAGTTAGCTCTTTTCAAGTTTTGAAATGAAATAAGGGGCCATCCACATACCACGTGGACAGATTTTTAACGATTTTGACCCCCCCCCCCTCCCCCTGCGTGGACAACTGCCCATATAAATTCTAAAAAAAATGTATGGACCGTGGACATTAGCCAGACCCCCCCCCCCCCCCAAAGCTGTCCACGTGGTATGTGGATGGCCCCTAATGATATTAAAATCAAAATTCTTTCACAAATTTATTTTGTCAATGAATAAACGTGGTTGAACTTGTATATTTATGCTTTTCAAAACCGGGAAAAATATCAATTTCTAACCGGGAAAAAACCGGGAATTTGAAATTGGAAATCTGCTGGCCACCCTGTTTGTTGTACAGATAAACTTTTTGAGAATGAATTGCAGGGAACTGATGATACCTTGTACAGGGCTTAGACGGTTAGACAATGCAACAGTAGTGATTTAGTGACCAAAATTTTTAGAAATAGTGACTTTAATTTTTTTTTAAAAGTATCCAACAATACTTACAAGTCATCAAGTAGTGCGCGCATTTTATGCTAATTACAAGGTTTTTTTTTGTGAAAAACAGTGGTTAAACGAGATTGTTTCTTCGGTTTCTTGCACTTTATCATCATCACGCCATAGATATAGATGAATCATCATCACGTTCACAATTGCTTCCGAACTATTGATGCACCTTCTAACATCGCCTGAGCAAGCTTCACTATCGCCTTTGTCATATTCCAGTAATCAAAAATTGTGATTATTTTCTTGCAATCAATGAACTGAAGAATCAAATACTTGCTCAGTAGTTTGAATGTGTTCTTAACTCGAAATATAGTGAGTCTTATTAAAGACAAAGTCACACGTTAATGTTATCAAATTTCTACCCCGGAATTTTACCAGCAGAATTAATTGAAACTAACCTAAAAAAGAATAAATCTATCATTAAAATTGATATGGGATTTTAAACATTTTAATTGAATTTATTCTCATGAAATTCTCAGAAATAGTTCCAAAATGAATGTTTTGCCAAATTATGGTAAAATGCCAAAAATACTTAAATTTTCAAGCCGAAAAAGAAACCCGCTGAGGTTTAAAGTTGTCGACTAATCAATTTATGATGATACGCGCTAATAAATCTGAAGTTTATTCAAGTGGAGCTGCTCTTCTTTACATAGAAAAAGCATTCGATAGTGTTTAGCATGAAGGTTTGAATGAGAAATTGTTAATTTCTTATTTTCTGATTTTTAAAGTCAAGATTTTAAAACAATTATTCAACTGATCCAACCAGAATTCCAAATCTGACTGATTTTCTTGTCAAAGCTAATAGTTAATTGATAACACTGTCCTGTGAACTTTGGTGCCCCTAGACGTTTCGGAAATGCCTCAAGAAGTCTTCAGAGACTTCAATAAAACTTTCCCGTAAGTAAACGGAAAAACGATGAACACGGCTAGCCATTACTTTTCTCTGCGGCCTTTTCTGCATTTTTTTTTTGCATTCACCAGGAGCACCAAAAGGAGCACAGCTTAAAAAGCTATAATATTTCTAGGGAACTTATTTGTGCTCTAGGACAACTTTTTTAACTTTTGTCGACCAGTGTAATTTTTATTTTCAATTTTATCAAACTGACGTGCTTCTCAACAAGAAATGTTTTTGTTCAAAGTCAAGTTAGCAAAGGCGAAGCCAAACTGTTTCCATTACTGGTGAGAATTTTAGCAGGAACCAGTTTAAGTCTGATCCATTTTAGCTTTAAGATTTAGGTGATAAAACCTACGATAGTCGTAATTTGAATCAGTTAAAAATAAATTTAAATATTCAGGGAAAAAAATTTGGAACATCAGGGAAAATCAGGGAATATCAGGGAATTTATTTTTGAAAATTGAGTCGCCACCCTGGAATATTTTTAAAATTCAACTCTACACACCTATTATTACGACATCACTAAACACGAACGGAACACATTTTACAATGCAAACAAGATCCAACAGTCAGAATGTATGCAGGTTAAAAGAAAATTTCATTTTAAATTCTAGCGCGAAACGAGAAAATATTAAAGCTTTAATTCATTTGTTCGGCTGTCCTGGAAAGAACAGTTTGTTAATCAATTTGAAATCGGATAGGATGTAGATTGCACCTCTGTGCTACCCTAACAGCGGAATTTATAGTGAATTTGTTTATGGCGAAGGCGTCGAATCATCTGTTTATTTTAATGGAAGAAAGCAAAAAATATAAAATCTTGTACACATTTGATTCAAATAATATGTATTACCAAATTTCGGTGAGGCACTCGGATAACAAAATGGAAGGTTGTTTTTACACTCAAAACTCAGCATCCCAAAAACATTAGTGTGTCGCCAAAATACGGCAAAGCTTTTACACTGAAAGAAATGTCGACCAATGCATGTACCGTTGAAGCTGCCGCTACCGCACAATCCGCATCTACCACTGCCGCTGCTACCACTACCGTTGCCGTTACTTCTGCTATCCGGTGCTACTGAGTTAGGAACAGTCTAGTGGTCATCCACTAGTAGAAAGTTGAAGAGGTTGTTTATAAGACACGACCGCAGAGTTAACGTAGAATACGACAGCCTGTCATATGTCAATGTATGTCTTGGAATAGGTTTGGGAATACACTCAATTGGGGTTAATTAATTTAATGGTCTCTCTTCTCCAGATGACGTTTACCTCTATAGCCGACACCGGTAACGACAATGAACAACAGCAGAAGCTATGTGCAGCTATGCGGTTTCACTTGCTGTCGTATCCAAAACAAGAATGAAATTGAATTATTTTGAGGCTGTCTTTCGTATCAAGTTGCACAAAGATATCTTAATTTAGGCAGTGGCTACGAAGAGGCTATATACGAGGGCAAATAGTGCATTCTCCTTCTATAGTATAACAGTTCAAATAACAATTTTCTGCATTTTACGATAGCGTAGATTATTTTACAATTGATTGCTGCAATTAGTAAGACTTGAGCGAAAAATTTTGTGATTCAGGCTCAGTAGCTCAAAAATTCTTCAGGTAAACTTTGAGGCTTAGTTGAAGTCAAAAAAGGTTAATTGTGTTGGTTAATGCCATTTATTTACAACTGAATAATTTTTCTCAACATGGCAAATTTTCTATTTCGTTCTGAATGATTTACAGTGATAATTAAATTCAACATGAGGTGATTTATTTGCAGTTATATATAAAAATTTTGATCGCTATACTACTAGCCACACACGCTATATAGCAAGCCACACACGCTAGACATGCACACGCTATATAGCAAACCACGCACCTATATAGCGTGCCACATACGCTATAAACATGCACACACGCGCTACAGACATGCATACACGCTATAAACATACACACACGCTATACAGCTAGCCACGCACGCTATATAGCAAGCCACACACGCTATATAGCAAGCCACACACGCTACATGGTAAACCACGCACGCTAGCCACACACGCTATATCTAGAGAAACATTTCGAAAGGTCCTATCTGCTTTGATCGATCACTTTCATTCATCACCACAACTTACTAAACACTTTTTATGCCACGTTATTCGCACGAGTTGATAGTGGAGGGATCGCCTTAGCCTTCTGAACGGAAACTACGCTCGGGAAAGTTACTAAAGCTGAACCATTACCAAAACAAAAAGACGCTCCGGAAAAACGATAAAAGCAGATAGGACCTTTTAAAATGTTTATCTAGATATAGCACACACTCCTCAAAGCACCTGGCGGGGCGAGTCTGTTTCAATTTCGGGTTGTATTTACCCAACGATATCTGAATTGAATTACCGCTGGTGGGGTCTAACTCAGATCGAAGGGAAGCCGAACTGAAAGAGGTAGGAACTGCAGCTAACCACTACCACCGCCGTTGTTGCCCGCTGCTGATCCATGCTGCCTTCGCCTACTGCCATCGGTGTTGATGTCTGCTGCTACTGCCTGCTGCTAGTAAACTGATTTGCTTGAGGAGAAACAAGCTCTTATATAGCCCAAAGAGTGCATTCCCGGCTAACTAGGTACTCCATTCTGTCGTCCTTTTTAGGGAAAGGCAGCAAGCGACCAATCAAAAGTCGACATTTGTAATTCGACAATGTGCAACAATTTTCAATAGTACAATAGTTTGAACAATCGGATTACAATTTGCTGCATTTGAACGGGTGCTCAAATGATTTTCCAATCGATAGCTGCAAAAATGACAGAAATCGGTTGGAAACTGACTGAGTTTAAAACGTTTGAAATTGGACAATTTTCGTGACGCCCTCGATGTTTTCGGTTTTGAAATTGGATCCCTGTATTGAAGTTGGGTCCCTGTATATGTTGCCGTAAGACGTATTCTACGTCAAAAAATTATTTTGAGCAGAAGCAAGCTCTTATATACCTCAAATTGTGCATTCCGGTTAACAATGTATAATATTCTGTTGACCGTGTTAAGAAAGGCGAGCATTAAACGACTAATCGGATCAATCCAAATCTGTGTTTCAACTTGGCTTGACAATTTTTATGGCTTGATTAGGTGTTTTAGTGTCGTATGGAATGCCGAAAGTCGAATTTACAACCGTTTTTGTTAAGGCGTTCCGAAATTTTGAATGAAGTGTAATGAATAAACGAGAAAATATTAACTCTTCAATTGAGTACTTAATTTGTCCTCAAAAGGACAATTTGTTGTTTGATTTAATATTGGATACGATACTAATCGCATCACTGTACTATTCCTCACAGTAGGAATAAGGTATTCCTCTGAAAACACAGTGAAAAGCTGTTTCCACTTTGAAAATTCGACGGATCACAGATTTTGATTGCCAGCATCACAAAATTATTGTGTGTTGTCGAAATACGGAAGCTTTTCAAGTGTCGTTGCTACCAGCTACTTAATGAGGACTGTCCTAGTCGTCATATACTAGTAAAATAATTAGATTGAGCCGAGCAAGCTCTTATGTAGCCCAAAAAGTGCATTAGGGGCCATCCACATACCAAGTGGACAGGCCTGGAGGGAGGGTATTTGTATTTATTATTATTTATTTGTTATTATAATTATTTATTTGTTTACATTCATCGGACGAACAGTCTGAATGAACAATAAAAAACTAATGACTAGAACTGTATCTGCACATAAAAGTTTGTAACACGATCACGAAAAACAGTAGAGGAACCATGAAAGTCGAACAAATAATAATATCTATTGAATAGAACGCACATAGTTCGAATAGGCTCGTTTTGTGAGTAGTCCGTCCTATGTTGTTGGAGCCTCAAAAAGCTTCGTTGACCCAGTGGACGTGGCAGCACGTTCACATCCATTTTGTTGAGAATCCAGGGCGCGTTAATCTCTCCTAGCAGGGTCTTGTCGCTTTTCGAGAGTGTCCATTCCTAAAAGTCTGCACCGGGCTTCGTACGGAGGTAGCGCATCTGGATTTCTCCAAGGATGTGAATTGAGTTACAATGGGTCTGCCAGGGATGAATCCATGCTGCTCATGCGAAATATATGACTCTGCTGCCCGGAAGAGTTCTGCGTTCATAAGTATCTCGAACAGCTTTGAACCAGCACATAGTGAGGTAACTCCACAGTAGTTAGATACGTCGCTTTTATTACCTTTTTTTAGAACTGGAAACATAATCGGCTTCTTCCAACATTCTAGAAATAGTGCTTGTGATAAGGACAGGGTAAAAAAGGCTTTCAATAGCGCACACAGTTCAACGGCGCATTTTATCAAAACTGTCGAAGGAATTCCATCCGGTCCAGACGTTTTCGAGGACTTCAATTTTTTAACAGCTGCTAGGATATCTGTGTTATTGAAATCACGGCAGTACATGGAAACCATACCAGTTGGGACATTGGCAAGCGCTCTCTCAATTTGTTGATTGCTGCATACTGCATCGTCAAATATACTAGCAAAACGTTTCGCAAACAGATTACATATTGCTTGAGTGGAGCTCGGGGTTTCGCAGCCCAAAAACATGCTTGAAGGCAGACCATGTTCCTTCCGCTTTTCATTAACGAAAGCCCAAAACCGTTTTGGCTGAGTTTTTGACGTTTTTTTGCATTCGCATTACGTACCGTGCTTTGTTGTAAAATTTATACTAGGTGCTCGCTTCAATGAATTTCTGTTTGGTGGCGGAATTTCGGTTGTCAAAGTTCTACAGCGTTGTTGTTTCAAATAACGAAGACGTCTATTGGTCCAAGGAGGTGACATTCTTGAGCGACGAACTGGTACGAATCTTGGAAGAAGCAGCGTGAGCGTTGCGTTAAAAAATTGAACCGCCTCGTTTACGTCGGAAGCATTGTAAATTGGTGACCAGCCGACAGACAAAAGAGCTTCTCTAAGGCCTTCAAAGTTGATGCGTATGGGAGCCGAACAATGCAGGTGTGTCATGATTGGAGGATGCAGAACATCAACGGGAATAAGCGCTTCGGGAGGATCTGAAAGGTGACACACCGGTACAGCCTCTTCATCCACAAATATTAGGTCTAGTATTCGGTTCAGATTATTGTTCCTTGAGTTGAGTTGTTCCACATGGATCAGCGACATATTATCCATAAAAATGTCACTAACGGAGACTGATTCGCTGGGCACAATTTGGGCGTACCCACCAGTAGCGGCCCGCCAGCACAAATCCGAAAGATTGAGATCACCGAATAGCATGAGAGTGTCGCACACATTTACAGATTCTGCAACGGAAGAAATCGAACTGTTGAGTCTTTCTATGACAAAGCGGTTTCTGGATAAGTCCGGGGGAACGTAAACCACGACTAAGCAAACCACTCGTTCAATGCAGTCAACCTTAACTCAAAGATGCTCTAGGCTGTCGTCGATACGAACCGTATAGAGAGTGGAATTAAGTGAGTGCTTAACAGCTATGAGAACGCCTCCTCCACGCGTTCTACCAGTCACTTCGGGAATGCGATCCTTCCTATATATATTTTGATACCAATCCTCAAAAATATCCAACAGTTGTTGCAGCTTTTGACAGTCTGAAAATTTGTCAATGACCATGAAAATTTTTAGATTGTCAGAATGAAACAACATACATCCTCTTCCAAGACAAATTGTGACATTATTTATAAACAAAATGAAAAAGAGTGGTCCAAGATTACTTCTTTGGGGAACGCCGTTTGTAAATCGTCAGGATTTGTAGGATTCAAATTTGACACTTAAGCTTCACTTAAACAACGATTTAATCAGGTCTTGAGAGACACCCATTCAAGCGAGTTTGTGGAGTATTAGGTATTCGATGGTCAATTTTATCAAATGCAGCTTTCGAGTCCTAGTATACAACATAAAACTGCTTTCCGTTTTCAAAACGAGCGATATACAGTCTGAAGTGAAATAAAGAAAGGTAGTTGTCGTAGAACGACCAGGATAAAAACCGTGTTGATCAGTACAGATGACGCTTCTTGTGTGAAACAGCATGTGATCAATTAGAAACTTGCCGCTCACTCACCGTTCCGAACCGACTTTTATGAACGGCTCATGGTTCACAATGATTCACGAGCGTTGACAGTTCGTATTGTCTCGGTAAACTTCGGGTTCGCGCGAACCCATCAGTTCTGGTGCGCTCAAAGAACCGCGGTTCTTTTTCGTGAGCCGTTCGTTCTTTCGCTCTTTTCCAAGAACCGGTTCATATGAAAGGCTCGTGAGCCGTTCGCACATCCCTACTACGATAGTTAAAAACATCTTGTCCGTTTTTATGGATCGGAATAATATGCGAGTTTTTCCAAAAAGCTGACAATTTGCCTTGTTGTAAAAAGACTAATTAAATATTTTTACTTGTGGATTGGCAAGCTCACTCATGCTCAGTGTACCTTCAGGTCCTGGAGCATTCGAGATTTTCAACCGTTTCACCGCCTTTAGTAGTGGTTCCTTGGTTATCTCAGAAACGTCAGCCGAAATCATGTTTAATGGGATGTCGGATCATCACTCCACAGTTCGCAGTGCCTAGTTTCGGTTTTCCCGAAGGTTCCTTTTGATTTCAGGTTCATAGGATTCACAGTTTTTAGGTTATGAATTTTTTCCTTTTTCAATTATAAACAACACATCAAAGTTGTATTAAAATGCTTGCTGAAATGCTGTCAATATTTTAGAACATTTTCAATATCTTCCCAGTAGCAACCAACTTACCTTTCCAAACGACATTGATAGCGTAGAAATCAGTTAATGAAATTATTCAACATTTAATAGTTAATTATTCAACACTTACCGTCTTTTTCTCACAGTCACTTCATCTAGTAAGTGCCAAATTTGCAATTCTCACAGACACTAGGTTGCCGAAACCTCACCCCAGGCGACTGTGAGAATTAGGCTGACGACACCTTTCCAGATGTCACATTTAAAACTTACGTTCTTATAAAATCTAAAAATTCAGTGGCGTCGGGTCTGCCTGTGCAACATGTACACTGCACAGGTACGCTATTCCCCAGCATCCGAGCATATGCAATTATCGAAATAAGATAACCTATAAAAACAAGTAAGCGTACTAGCGAAACCCTTCAATTCAAATCATCGTATACTTTGGTTTGATTTTCGTCTTTCATTTAGGGAGAGAACTTAAATGAATGTTTGGTGCACATGTGACGATATCAGCGATTACATTACATTTGTACATTATTTTTCTATGAAAAACAGAGACAATCTATTATACGATGTAAATATGCTTGATAACTCTACTGCAATAAAACAAAAAAAAATATACCAACACAACCAAAAAGTGAAATGTATTAAATGGAATAGTTATATGCTGTTGATGTTGAATTTTGTTGTTGATGCATAGATCAGAAGGATTGACCGCACCCCGTAACTAAGGCTCGCTTATATAGGTCACTGTCGCGGTTCATTATTCCAGCCGTTGCAAAGTGCTAGAAACCGAGACTCGAATAGTTGCACGATGCACTTTTCGCAACGGTACACCATAAACCGTAAACAATGTTTCGTGGTGTGCTCTTCTCTCTCCTGCTACTGCTCCGTTCTATTTCTATAAATTCGCTGCAGAGACACAAAAGTCAAAAAGTCGCAACACCAAATGCATTTTCCCCACTTTGCCAGGTGGGGGAGAAGGTGGCAGCAGCAGGAGAAACGATAAACTTTAACATTGCAAAAATGAAGAACGTTTTCTAAAATTATGATCTTCTCACACTGACTGCGGAACGGAAAAAAAACGTGTAAGACGGGTGCGGACAAATAGCGCGCACCAACACACCTGCAGCGGGCGGAGACTGTAGCAGCGTTTCTATTGCCGCCGCGTGATTGTCGAATGGTTTTCACCCATCGGTAGTGAACCGGTGTGAGTGCCCCTAAGGCTACTGACATACTGAGGCGTCAAATGAAGCGAAGCAAGAAGCGTCGCAAAAACGTCCGAGCTACTTCTTCGAACGTCTATATGAAACGCTTAAACCGGTCATACTGGAGCGGCAAAGACGCGTCGATAGAGGCGGCGAAACAGAACGAGTAGTGTTTTGACGCGCGTATATGTACGCGGTAATACCATATTCAGACTAAATCTTTTATCGCCAGGTGCTTTATATTTGCTTTGTTTGGGTTTGGTAATTTGAAAAAGCAAATAAAATACATTTTCGTTTAGAAAATGTTAAAATGTTTAGAAGAGGGTTGTGCAGTAAATCCATGTTCAGACTAAACCTGATATCGCCAGGTACTTAATATTTGCTTTATTTTGGTCTTAAATCTTAAAAAAGAAAAAAAGTAGGATAGAAAATACTATCGGGAAAAATTTTCAGGTCGTCGGGAAAATAGCACTGATATTATTGATTGATATTGTTGAGTTTTGATTCTTTGGTCGCGAAAATGCAAGCCGCTGAGTAACTAGCTGTGCTCACATGGGTTATTGAAATCCTAACAGATATTATAAATTAGTTGAACGTTGCTCGGGGTCAACGGGTTTAAAATTCAGCATAATTTCTTATATTTTTTACTACGTCTGTAGCTCACTTCAGTAATATTATTTTATTTCATGAAAAAATCTCTATGTTTACTAGAACGTAATTTTCCGTGCTTGAAGAAGCAAAAAAATCTTCATTGGACGAATTCATATTTCCTTTAAACAAAACCGCTACTGGAATCTAGGAATATGACAACACAACGCATTTGCGACGCTCGCGCCAGTATGTCATAGGAAGCTTCACCCAACGCTTCTGTTTATTCCGCTTCTCAAACGCTCAACGCTTCGCTTCATTTGACGCCTCAGTATGACAGTAGCCTAACAGAGTGATCAAGTTGAAAAGTTGGAACAAACTTGTGCACGACAAACATTCGTCACGGGCCGGCTCCGAGCATGCCGAAAGAGGAAACGGACCATTTTTTATTGGTAATGCGCAAAACTAGAAAAGGTGACAAAACACGACGTATGGCCACGAAGGTCCCATATTTTTTATACTTTGTATATGTATATTTGGTAAATGTCCGAAATGTTGTGCTGTCTGCTGAATTCAATGTTATGTACATAATATGCCGATTAACAGTTTTTTTTTCTCAATTGACTATTTGAGGATTCTCGCGGAATTTCATCTATGGAGTTGGCAAAACTTTGTTAGTTTGGCGAGATCGGTAATTTCAGTAGCTTTGCATACATAAAATCTAAACAGATAATCTTTAATTTGTTACTCAAAAAGTATAGGATTTAAAAAACTTGATCTATTGGGTGTACCAAAAAATATGCAGTTCCCGACTGGATGAATTGTTGTGGATTTGTGAACGGAAAATAATTGATGAGTTCTAAGAGCGCAAAACTGTGTCAGTTCCAAGCCGATGACAAAATAATTTATTGGCGGTAGATAATTTTGCCGTCCAACTTTAAGGCAATTTAAACAACAAGGGCAATTAAAACTTTACTTCTCCATGATTAATAACCCTTCAGAAAAGTGTATTAGGAATTTTTGTATCGTCGTCAACAAAAGTTTTCGGGCATCCAACCAAAAAATCGCGCATAACTCTGCACTTAACAACCGACAGCTTTCCGGATAGAGCATCCCTGAAATCTCGGTCCCTATTTCTCATCCCTTTAAATGTTTGAAGAGTGTCTTTTCCCGTTTGCTTTGAACTTGTGTGACAGTTCAGAGCTACCTGCTAGTGTTATACGGCGGCCAATCGTGTTTCCCTCTTTTAATCTTCTGCTTCTTTCTTAACGTGAAACCATGTCGATTCAATTCGGGAACCAGCAGCGATGAGTGCGTTTACGTCGCTCGGAGATACACCTCGTCGGTTCGGTGTGTGATGGTTACGGAGCATCCGAATCTGACGACGGCCCGCGCCTTGTGCGGCTCGCTCGGTGATGACGTAAATGGGCGAATTCGTTTCTGCAACCCACCGTGGCAGCCGCTTGCTTGCCTGCCTGCTCCCTTGGTGTGGAAGTATCGGCGCTACTTTTCCGACAGTGTGGTAAGTAGCGTAAAGTGAAGCACAGCAAGCAGCAGACACACGTACACAAGCTCAATGTTTTTTTTTTTCTCGAGCAACATAACATTGCTAGCGCGCCTGGCCTGGTGAATGCACGTGAACGTTCGAGGACGAGGCCAGATGCGATTTGTTGGAGCTTAATTTTTCTCTCGGTTGCGCATTGAATGCGGTTACTGGTGACGGTACGATAGTTGCCACCTATCTCCGCCGTGATTAGAGCACCCAAACCGTGAAGTACGCGTTCGTTTCAAAATGAAGAAAACATTCACTCAGCTGGCAACAGGGGCGACTCGTCCATAGGTGCAACCTGTGCAATGCACATGGGGACGTCAGGCAAAAAATGAATCTAAAATCCAAATTCATGCTCTTATTTTCTTGTTTTTTAGTTTTATTTTCAAATAGTAACAAAGGGAATTACTTGCTTTTATTCGCGGATAAAATTGTAATTACTTCCCCAAACTCTGATTTTCAGAATTTCTAGTTGAACAGGTAGGTTCAACAGCCACGAGTCGCCCCTGGCTGGCAATGCTACGGCCTTTGGCTTAGTCTGTGTTCTGGATTTGCGTACTTGCTGATCGGCAGTGTTGCTAGAAATGGTGTGTATTTTTTTATTCTTCATCCATTTCGAGTGCAGATTTGAGTCAATGTTTTAAGATTTTGAACATAATTTTTAATTTACGATTTCATAATTTGCAATTATTTGAGCACAGTTGCATCCTGAAGAATTTTGTATTTTGTAAACGAAAGTTCATTGGAACAAAATAAAAAAAAAAAACAATATATAACTCCCTTTTGACAACGTGGACATTTATTTAGTGATCAGTCATAAAAAAACTCAGCGAAAAATTACAATGAACTAAGATTCAGTCCAAAACCACCTAAATCAAAAAAGCTATAATTGAAAAGAATCCCATCAAAATTCAGGATAAAAGGGCTGAGAAACACACCAAGAGATCAGAAATGGGCAAAGCAGAAATTGATTCCAAGTTTTGCTGTAATTAATTCCAAAGTTGGAAGAGACAAGAAACAAAAATGATTTCGAATGTTGCAAGAAATTTTAGTTTATTGAGCGTCAGGAAAAAGTCGAAAGCTACTATGTATCAACAATGTATCCCAAATTTTGAAGGTAGAGAGAAAAAACACAAAAGTTTATGCTGAAAAACATCCCTAAAATCCAGAACAATTCTAAACAACAAAAGTTCAATTAATGGAAATTACTTTTAAAGTCATCTAAAACCAAAAACGACAATAATAACAGAGTAAAAAAAATTACGTATCATTTACAAAAGCCAATTTTTATTTAAAAATAAAAAAAAATATCTTAAATTTGCTTCAAATTGATTAAGTAATTCTGATGGAGGAAGAAACCAAAAAAGAAAGTTACAACAAAGTTTATGATAAATGATTTCAAATTATCTCAAAAATCCTAAAAGTACTAACGAGAGAAAACAAAAAAAAAAGAAAAATATCTTATTCTACCTAAAATTCTTGAGAAGTTTCTCAACATATCTAAGGAACCTTTCTGAAAAACGAAGAGGTCACGAATTAAATAGTTTCAAATTTATCTAGAATATAGCTGACAATGACTTAAAGTACCCCCTCTTTTTTTTGTAAGATTTGGACCACTACGACCATTATTTTGATCTTTTGTGGTATACCTCTTCTTTAGTCTAGGTACTCGTGGCAGACATATCACTATTGATGGAAGTGATCGTCGTTGTCATATCGCACCCTTTCTCCCAATTAGGCACTGAATTTCGTATGAAATGTATTACCTCATTAGGACTCGCAGACCAGACCTCAGAAGGCTCTAAAATTCCTTTTCCAAAGGCTCTTATTCTGCGTTTTATTAGTGCACTGCAGTGGCAGAGCAAATGTTCTGCGGTTTCACTTTCGAACCCGCAGAGACGACAAATTTCGTCATCTGACTGACCAATTTGTTTCAGGTGATGCTTACTTGGATAGTGTCCTGTAATCTTACTTGGATAGTGTCCTGTAATCTTACTTGGATAGTGTCCTGTGTCCTGTGACTGTAAAAACAGTCCAGTAATTGTCCTTAGCCCCTTTTTATTTGAACTAAGCAATTGCTGGCTTTTCTTCACGCTTGGTTTTATAAAGCGTTTAGACTGGCGTAGCCATACTGAGCATAACCAGTTCTCTTGTATTGTCCTATGTTCCCAGGTTTTCAATTCTGCTGTCAAGGCGCTTGATGACATGCATACACCCTCTTTGCTGGGGGAAGTGCCGGCCAATGTAGCTACCGTTCTCCTAAAAGGGCAGCGTTTCACAGGAGGGAGTAATGCCGCTGCTGATACCCGCTGGAGCCACCGCTATCGAGCTATCCACTGCCGCCAATACTGCTACCCGCTGTTACTTAAGGTCCTAACCGTGCTAGTGGCCATCCACTAGTAAACTGATTGTTTTGAGCAAAAGCAGGCTCTTCTATAGTCCACTAGCATTCACGGCTGACTATGTATAATATTCTGTTGACCGTGTTAGGGAAAGCAAGCACTAAGCGACTAATCAGAGGTCGACTTCTCGGCGTTTTAACAAGGCTTGATATTTTTTAATAGCACAATAGTTCGACTAATCAAACTACAATATTCTGCATTTGGGTGGGGGCATAGATAGTTTTCCAACCGATTGCTGTGAGAATGAAGGAAATCAATTGGAAACCGACTGAGTTTTGAACATTTGAAAGTGGAGAATTACCGTGACTCTCTTGATGTTTTCGGTTTTTCTACTTGTACCCCTTGGGCTGTCCCAAAAAAAATCGATGTTGAGAAAGTCAAAGTTCTCAGCCCTAAATTGAAAGATAATGTTATTTATAGCATTTTTTTAGAACATTTCGACTTTCTAAAAAAATTTTTACAGGTTGCCCAAACGTGATTTATGAAAAAAATGACTTTTTTCAGCTACAAACCCACTCTTTTGCACTTTTTTCAATTCTGTTCGATTCCTAAATTTTTCCATATATTTTTTTATTTTTGTGGGGTTGTTTTTGAATATTTTGCATGGTTTGGTTCAGCATCGCATTCAATTATTTGACTCACAGAGCCCATTGAACATCACAAAAAAGTGAATTTTTCTTATAATTTGAGATAAAGCCCTTCAAAACACATATAAAAAAAAATTTTGATCAAGAACTGCAATTTTTACTGCGGGATTCAAGACGAACATGAAAAAAGATCCTTCATATCTTATCGGGGGGCTGAGCTATTGGCGTTTTACATGTGATGGAAAACTATGCATTTTGTCAAAAATGCCACTAATGCTCAATATCTCTTATTTTGCCGTTTGTGCGTATAATTTCATAATAGTGATTCAAATGATGATTATAGCCATAAGGTATGTTCGGAGGAGTTTCAGGATATTCAGAAAAGCATCTTTCAATGTAGAAAGATGGGTGATCAATCCACCTATGAGTGAGATAAAAAATTTACTTTTTAATCAGAATGAGATAGACGCACAGTGTCTTCGACAAAGTTTTAGGTTATCTTAAAACAAGAAACTTTACCGAAGACATCATGTTTCTATCTCTTACATATTACGAGCAACATTGAGTTTTAAAATAGAAGGCACTAAAAATTACAATTTCCGTTCTATCTTTTTTCGCAAATTTTTCCGATTTTTTAAACCTTCTACTAAGTTATCAGCCATCTAAAAATGCATTCGTTTTTTTAACATTGTTATTTTTTATCTCCCAAATTAAAACAGTTATTCAACATATTTGTTAAAATGCATAGTTTTCCATCACATATAAAAATGCCAATATCTCAGCTCCACGATAAGATATCAAGGATCTTTTTGCATGTAAACTTTCGTCGTAAATCCCGCTTTGCAATGAAAATTTCAGTTCTTGATAAAAAAATTTTTTATTTGTGTTTTGTAGGGCACACAATGCATTTTACAATCTAAAAATTATTAGAAAAAATATTTTTTTTGTGATGTTCAATGGGCTCTGGGAGTCAAAAAACTGAATGCAATACTGAACTGAACCTTGCAAAATATTCAAAAACAACCCCACAAAGTAAAAAAATATATGGAAAAATTTAGGAATTGAACAGAATTGAAAAAGTGCAAAATAGTGGGTTCGTAGCTGGAAAAGTCATTTTTTCATAAATCACGTTTGGGCAACCTGAAAACAATTTTTTAGAAAGTCGAAATGTTCTACAAAAATGCTATAAATAACATTATCTTTCAATTTAGGGCTGAGCACCTTGACTTTTTCAACATCGATTTTTTTGGGGACACCCTACCTATATATGTTGCGGTTAAACGTAACCCTACGTCAAAAAAGAGTAGAGAAATCTTGTGACGCATATTCTGGCAGCCTCAGTAGTTGTCAGGGGCGGCTCGTGGCTTTTAAATCTGCCTGTTCAACTACAAATTTTGAAAATCGCAATTTGAGGAAGTAATCACAATCATGTCCGCGTAATCACGCAGGTCATTCTAGTCGCTACTATTTTAAGTGAAACTCTAAACCAATAAAATATTGATATAAATTTGCGTCTGAAATATATTTTTTGCCTGGCGTCCACGTGTGCAACGCACAGGTTGCACCTATGGACGAGTCGCCCCTGGTAGTTGTTTTGTTTTAAATTACCATCCTTCTTCAGTAATTAGTCGAATGTCGTTCAATTAATTTTTCATCCTTGATGTGTGAAAAACCGCCTTTAAATATAATTGTAAACATTACCTCTCAAACTGTTTTATCGGCCACCTTATTTATTTTTGGTTTTCTTCGTCAATGGAAAAGAAAGAATAGAGTTCGTGATATATTCGATTGATGAACTTTTATTATAAAGGATTGAAAGCAGATATACTCCATCACACCGCAAGGTATGTGCCATCAGTTCCGCATTCTCTAAAGCTAATTGATACTAATGATGTCCTTTCTATAGACGTATATGACGCGCATGGAAAGCATAACTCATCTTGTTATGGAATACAAGTTGTCGCTACCTGCTTGAAGAGTTGCTATGTGAGAATTGAAGGGATAAAAATATTCTCGCATAAACATTCTTAAAAAAAACGAAAAATAGAAGGAGGTTGTATCCAAGACACGACCGCATAATTGACGTAGAAATACGCACACTAGCAACAAATGCATTGTTGAAAGTGTTTTTTTATTGAGTCATAAAGTACACTATTGCTTGCTCAAATCAAGAAACTCTTCATTTCTTGTTGAGTTATTCTAAGGAGGACCGCTGACCGTTTAAAATTGAATATGATGCTGATCGCAACCTTTGTGTTGTTCCGACAGTAGGGGAATAAGGCACTCTGACAAACACATGCTGAAAAAGCTTTTTTCACGTTTGTTCAGGTTTTGATTAAGCCGAAAGCGAATCCGGAAAGCCAACAGATACTGGCGCAACCCGCTACTGCTACTGCCACAAAAAAAACGATTCATAAGCATTTAGAAAGAATCAAATTTCGTCCCCTTTTCGTTATCGAGTTAACAACCGAATTATTTGTATTTGTAAAAGTTACATTAATATCGATCGTGCTGCATAATACCACTACTCGCTATAGTTTTTTTTTAATTATTGATTTACGTTTTTTGTGTTAATTCTAAAGAAATGTTTCATTTGTGCAGGATACAACATGTATCATGGAACTACTAGTTCAGGCTGATCCGAAGTGACTCAGCTCAGAATCGACTCTATTTCCTTAAAAACCAAATCCAATAGCACTTTATCATAATGAATGGTTTTGTCTTATTTAACTAAATCATGTCTTATTTAATTAAATCAAATTTATTATACGAATCTTACTCAGAAAATAGTATCGAAGCCGAAATAGGCAAACATAAGCTAAGTTAAAAAAAACTGTCAACAAGTTCCACCAAAAAATTGTAGCAATCAATAATTTCAGAAAAGTTTAATTGGCTGTACTACGACGACAGCTCATATACTACATTATTTGATAAGTAAAAAAATACATAAAACATCATCTTAGTAAATAAACCTTAGTAAAGGTCCAAAAAATCACAAGCATTCGCCGGCCCTTACTCCTTTAAAAGTTTGAATAATTAGGAATTTACTTTTGCGATTTGATGCCGGTCACGATCATTTAGTGAATATCGAAGATAAAATGAAACAAAAATAAACTATTACTTATAACCGTTGTGTATATTCAATTCTTGTTGAATGATTTATGGTAATCATATTCATGAGATAAACTCTGAATCACCATCAGCAGCAGCATTGCAGTTTTTCCTCGATTGCACACGAATATAAATGAACGAATAGAAGTGTACTGCTGAATTACAAATAGTACCGCTGTAGTTCGGATAGAAGTGTACCGCTAAAATGTACGAATAGAAGTGTACCGCTGCAATCATAGAGAGACCTGCGGCGCTCTACTTCACACACATTGTACGGTACTGTTGCTTTTACCATGTCGCATGTTTTCTTTCAAGACATCAGTTTTTATCAAGCTCTAACAGCAGGTTTATAAATTGTTCAAGAGAAAGGGTTGTTTTAAATTATTCGAAAAACTTTTACCTTCGAGACATCAAATTAATCTAAGTTCATGGAAGCCAACATAAATTAACCTGTTGGGACGGGGAGACTGTTATATTTTTAGGAATTCTCGAAAGTGATTGGTTCATTGTTCGCGTAAATTTGTCCTTGAAACTTTTATCAATTTTTACCGCTTAGCAATGAAATAATAATGATAACAAGCGTATTACAAAATTGTTCAACATTTTATATATCCAACAACATATTAATTATGGTTATTCATCCTCTGGTGCTGTTATTATCGTTTGAAATCTGACACAACAATTGCCAGTTTCATTTCCAATTTCACAAAATGCATTCCTGTATGGAGAACAAAGACGTAGTCCCACGTCAAAAATACACATGAATAAAACACTTGATCAAAATTGTTAAATGCATTTTTTCTCCAACAATAACGAATCGGCTATGCTTTATTTGTTTAAAGAAAGCTCAAGTTGTATAAAAATCTGGACAGAGTTATTTATGAATTACTCATTTATTGAATTATTTCCAAAATTTGCATTTTTAGATAAGGTTTAAACAAATCAGATTCATTGTAAAAATAGTTTTTTTTTGTTCATTTTATTGTGTTTTTGGCAACACTTCCCCCGTAATCACGAAATCATACCAACAAAGTGAACGAGACAAATTTCACTACCCAGGCACATATATTTCTCGCACAGTCAAACGGCCCAAAAGGAAAGAGCAAAAGTTGTTTGGGTGCTTTTTCTTGAAAGAGTCCACACAAGCAACTACCTTCATCTTGTTGTCACATAAACTCACATCCGTTGTTGTGCAGCTAGAGCATCGCACCCACACCAGTTTGGAACGAACAACGAACTTCAAAGTATCTCGGCTTGGGCCACTATCAGGGCGCCGCAATGTTGTCATCTTCGCCAAGGGCGGTACGTCACTTTTTACAGTAATCAACAAACTATATTATTATATCAGGCGGTTGACCGCACGGGTCGAGGCGACTTTTTTCATGCAAGCGTTTAACAGTGTCAATCAGAGATGGCATTTGAGTTTGAAGACGAGACAACGAGATTACTGTGTCTTTTGGCAAGTTTTCGGGTAACCACACACAGTGTAATCGAGTCTTTCTAACATCGGTTTCGCTCCTGCGTTAATTAGTACAAATGACAACAGTGGTGGAGCACCGTGCGTGCTGTAGCAATAGAGTACCACAGTCGAGGACGATGGTGACGGAATAAAGGCCATTACATCATAGCCAGAATGTGGAACAAAATAATCAAATTTGTTCCCGTTTTCTTTTGGTGTACGTATTTTTTTTTTTTCCTCATCTATGGGTGTACGTATTCTCACACAACACTTGGACTAATGGCTTAGTGGCGCGAGAGGGTTTTGTTTTTGCTGCGTTTGTAATAAAATGGGCTTTAAGTGTTCTATGTTGTATTTGAACATGTTATCGCGCTGCTTTTAGGTTGATGTTTCGCGCGTCGGTAATAAGCAGCAGAAGCAGTAATCATGGGTAAGCATCAGAATGAGGTCAATGGCATTTAATTGGTATTCGAACATTTATTAACCTTATTCGACGCTAAATCGGTGATCAGATATATCTATTTTGTTCTTAAATACAGAATAAAATTAACATATTGTTTGGTGGTTTTCAAAAAAATGTTGAAAGTTTCCGAAATTCAAGTATCTAACGCTACTCAACAATTGGTTTATATGCAACGAAATTAACCTTTAACAATGAAGTATAACAATTATACATATTACATAGCATGTTTATTCAATTGGTGATGAAACTAATGTTAATAGTTAATTTTCTGTCATGCCCTTGATACCGAATGTTGTTCTCGCGAGTACCGTGCTGGATCGAAATCCGTACACCTAAGCACATGATAATCTTCGACGGTCAATATAAAATCAAGAAATCACATATTGCTTTAAACTGACATGTTTAGTTCTAGGTCTACTTATATTTTATCACTATTTTCCAGCAAAATGATTAAAATCACTCCGTAACTCGAAAAAATCATGTTTAAATAGAACATGTTTTGAATCGAAATCCGTACACAGTTTTTTGTCTGAATCAAAACCCGCACACTTTTGAAACGAAATCCGCACACACGTGATATAGACTGGATCAAAGTCCATACAACAATAAATCAAACTCCGTATAGATGAAGAAGTACAAAAATGAACATCTTTTATTTATAATTTATCTTTCAATTACCGAATAAGTATATTTTGAGGATCAACTGGCTCCTAAAGTTTCACGCGGTGTTCTAATTTTCGATATCAGCTGAAATAGTGCAATTTTCGTAGCGTTTCGTAGTAACCGGAACGCCGGAACCTCTCGAAGCTTCCCGGTACGACTTTCCCTTGCGCACCTCAGTCACAGCTCGTTTAAAATTGTTTGCCGTATATTTTTACTTGTTTTCTTCCATTATATGCTGAAAACAAGAAGAAAGTTAAACATTATACGCATGATACACACGCTGCACAGTGGTCGGAAAGGACTGAAATCAGGGCGAAATTAATAACTTCTCAAGGTTGCCTCCTAGATGAACGATGTCTTCTCGAAAGTTGATCGTGAAAGCATTGGTCAACTTTTGGTAATGGCTACATAGTTCAAAATTTCACCGCTAGGGCGGCGCTGTCACTAACTCCTCAAGGAAGCAAAATAGAATGATAATGTCTAAAGGAAGTTTGTAGAGAATAGTATTTTGAGAAACTCTTCCTTGGATATGAAGTTTGTACCTGATGTATTTTTTGAGAAATTTAGCAAATAATCTCAAAAAACTTGATGTACGGCTACTTATAGCATGTTGAAGAAGAAAACCCCGGAAAATCTCGAACTTCACGATCCAGGTATATCAAACAAAGTTAAGGTATGCGTAACGGCTATCAACATTTAGGTAGTTTGAATTTTAATTTTATGAGTGGCGTTCTTAGCTAACATTGCTTGCTAAAAAATGTCCGCTTGCGCGTCGCACGCTTGTTTTTGTTTTTAATATTGTGAACGTTTCGGCGAAAATTGCCCAGAAAACTTTTTTGTTCCTGTCTCTATGAACACGAGGGAACATTATAGTCTTTCAATGAGTGCGGGTATCGGCGGGGATACCATTTAAAACTCTACACAAAGTTGGAGTGCCAAGTATTATTTTATACTTATTTTGTGGAGAGCTTATTCCCATGAAACAACTCTAAAAAAGGATAACTGAAGTTGTAGGAAAGCTAGAGTAAGGCCATATAATCAATTTGACACTATTGTAACATTCATTACTACTTCTGCATTCTGTAAAAAATCACCTGAGTAAACAACGTAAAAATAGACAAGTCGTGAGTGCACAAGAAGCCAACTTTCTCAACTAAGTTAAATGTATGACAACATCAATAATCCCAACATTCTGATGATTTTTCACTAGCTTAAACTCTGAAGAAATTATTCCCGAATAGGGCTTGCTCGATGCATTAAGTTAAAAAATTGACTTTTTTCCGACTTTATGCAGTTCCAGACCACTGTGCGCTGTACGGATTTGATTCAAGCAAATAACAAGAATCAAAATCCGTACGGCACAGTTTTTGTTGAATAAATACAACTTACACTATTTATTAGACAATATACAACTCGAAAATAACAAAGAGTTAGCTTTTCCATCAATTTTAAAAAGATTCACAGAGTAAAACACTTATATCCCACTTGAAATTCGTTTTTAGCTGAAGAACGTTTCCTTAGTAAATTCTCTAACGATACAACAAAATGACAACTGAAACCGATACACGATTGATTTTTCATTTTTAATATTTTTATTTCATGGCCTACTGGCGCATAGTTTAATTTAACAGAAGGCCAACAACTCAACGGATATGTACATGTAACTATCAAATGAATTTTCACTTTTTTAATGCTTAAAACTGAAGAAAAACATCAAGGTGTACGGATTTCGATACTGTACGGGTTTCGATCCAGCACGGTAACTCAGCTTCTTTCTAGGTCGATATCAATTTCCAATCACTTGCAATCTGCTCTAGATCTGGCTGTCGTCGCTGCTGCCAGCATGAGTAAAATATGAATGTTCAATTCCTACCGCTTTTCTGCGCGCTGGTTCGACGTTACGAAATCCAGCATCCTTTGAACAACAACCACGTTCACAATATTTATGTAGTTGCACACATTCAACTGAGCATTCGCTTGTTTGATTTCCATCGCCTCATAACCAGATCATTTCCGCCCCAAAACAGCCACCGTGCAAGTGCCTCTCCAACCGTCAGTGTCTTGTTGCTTCCGTCCCGGGACCGGTCCTGCTTGCAAGCTAGGGCATAATTTACGAACCGCTTTAAAACCTGTTTATACCACAACCGCAGCCCGCCAATCATCATCATCGGCGCTACTACTGGCCAGTTACGTATGGCCGCAATCCTCCGTGCGTCTTATCCGCAACAAACCGCATTGAATTCGGTTGGAGGACGCAAAACTTGTCCCGCTGCGTGCGTGTTGTATTTCTCCCCGCGTGTGTGATGATGATCAATCTTCGAACAGGTTAATATGATTGTTTCGTTTCATTCAGCTCTGTGAGTTTCTCCGTTTCTGTCTTATATCGGTACCATGATTTTTCGCGCGAATATTTTAAGACCGATAACCCTAGCGTGAGCGTGTACTATCTAAAACATTAATCGTTCAAATAACGTCTGGAAGAAGTAGACCCCAGAGACCCACTGCAATAATGTAGGAAGCAAAGCTTCCAGGGAACCACACGAACACACACCATTTTCAGTTGAGCAGCGTTGAAGTCTGAACGCGGCGAGTTACAGTTACTGCTAATCTTTCGATTCCGGTCGTGGTCGGCATTGTGGAGTCACCGACCGGCTGGCTGGCAGCTCCAAAACGAAGCTATCTCTACTGTAGACGAGTAGAAGAACAGTGCGCGCGAGAGACAGAAAGACCGCAAAATAATAGGGGGCATCATCGCCGTCATGGAAAGCCAAGGAATACCGCAACCACCGCTAGCTGGCACCACCGACTTAGCAAAAAACTATCTTTCTCTGAATTCAAACTGAACGAGCAATAAAACGAGTAGCGAAACTGTGTCTCTCCTCGTACGTCTCTGCACGGGTTTCTACAATGCTGCTGTTTGGGTGGAATGAATTGTTTCCATAACACCAGACATAAATATAAAAATGCAGCAGTATCTATCTAGCTGTATTCAGTGTTTTTTTTTTGTTTCTCCTCTTGTATGGAGGCCAAAATATGTTATCTTAAAGGTCCCCAATGGCTTCTCTGGAAGATAGCACATCGGAAAACGCCACAGAAAATGATAGGATGTTTTATTAATTTTCGTCAATTTAAGCGTTTGTTTTGTTTGAAATTGAATAGGTGTCGAAAAAATCCATTAAAGTAAAATCAAAATAAATGAATTTTGTCGGATTTCAATAAATATAAAACATACAATAAAGGGAAAAGATATGAGTATGTAATGAATTTATAAAAAGTTGAATATTAATCACGGTTTATTTTCATTTATTGAAATCAATGTTTGTTCTAATGTTTTGTGCACGAGCAACTAAACGAACGGTCGTGAGGGACTTTCACATATAGGTTTATTCTCCTACTTCAATCCTTCCCCCACGCCAAAAAACGGAAGCTAGGCGCTGAATTGCTGTACATTGAAGATGGTAAATTAATCCCAATTTAGCCATTCTTTATGCAACTTCATCAGATCACTAGAACTTCCAGATCCATCAGGTAGGAGCAACTACGAAATGTGCGGCTGATTTGGAATTAAGTAAAAAACATTATAAAATATGGCGGACAATTATCGATCGAATGTGGCGAGTTTGCCACAGGAAGTATAATTACAAAAGACAGAAATTCACTCTTAAAACTAAAGCTTTGATTATTATGTGCAATCTCTTTTATTAGCTGACCTGGCAAACTTCGTCCCACTCATTTTTTATTTAAATATTTTTAAACATTCCAAATTGATTAATTCTTATGATTTTGTTTATAGTCTGCAAATGCGTGAATAATCGGATATTGGATATGATCAAACTCAAAAGACAAATGGTTTGAAAAAATTGGTTATATCCCGAATGAAAACAACCTCGCCTTTTGTCTTCTGTACATCACCTTGATTCTAGAAATACCCATATTGGGTGGTATTCGGTCATGTTCGGCTGTTTTTCAGAAACCGGTAGTTTACATCTTAAATTTAAAAATGGCGTCTGAAGTCCATTTTTGGCTACTGTGTGTGTCCTGATCAAAAATTTAAATCCCGAAAAATTGTTTGAAATACAGCCTCTCTTCATTATGTGTCTAAGATTGTTGAATCATTCATCAAAGTGTCACAAGTTCTAATGATTAAAGAATATAATATATAATATTGGAATTGATGAATTTGAAACGTATGTGAAGCCTGCTAGAATAACTCAATACAGTAGGTTTTGTATAAAATTGAACGCGTGTCCCAAAATACAGAGGCTATATCTACTTACTCGATTTGGTCTACATCATAAAAACATGCATGATGCTCCAGAAACCGATAGCAATATTCTAGAGAAACACCTACTTCTAAAAAGTTGTCACTTACATACGAAGAAATGCTTATTATCATGTTATCAAAAATGAGAATGACCAAAATTTTCGATAAAATAAGAAAATCCAGCTTTATATCTAAAAAAATCCAAACATTGGACCCATCGCTTCTTGACACCCACCTCATTTTTTATTGCCGTCTTTCCTCAGAAAACCCGTATTTTTTATTGATTATGGTCACAAATACATAATGTCCAGAAATAAACCAATACAATATTTCCAAAAAAAAACAGTCAAAAAATCTAAAAAACATCAATTTGGATGCCAGTGTTGTAATATGTGTTCTTTTTGCATTTGAAATTTTGTATAGAGACAAATCGCGCGAAATGACCGATGGTCGAATATCGACCATTTTTTATTTGAATGAAACTTTGCACACGTATTTGGCTTAGCAAACTGAGCATTTTTCACAGGTGGAGAGATTTTTTACACCCATGAGTTACATTCTAAAAGGGCGTATGCCTTTTGGCATAGGTTTTATTCGAAGCATTGTAGCCCAGAAACCGTTGGTTGTATAGAAAAACTGTCTGAGAATGAGTTGTAGGGAATTAGAAATGCACCATAAAAAAAATATACACTGTACAAAAAAATTTTTTTTGACCAAAAAAAATTAAAAATAAACATTAAATTTCAATTTCTGCAGTGATGCCAGATATGTTATTTCTCCATTTGAAAAATTAAACTGCGCTTTTCGAAAAATGATCGAGTTTCACAATTTCATATTATTTCTAGAAATTTTTTTATCTAAAACACATCACTCAAAGGTATTATGAGCAAAGCTCGAGATTCAGCATTGAAAAAAAAAAACAATTTACTCCAATTTGCTTACAATTTCTATTCCTATTTTGCTAAAATCTTTGTAACTTTAACATTCTGAATGACGTAATTTAAAGGAAATCAGTCAAAGAATTCAAAAAGTAAATAAATCTTGATCGGAAGTATTGCCAGCTGCTTGGATATCCAGAAATACAATATTAAAATAAATTTTTCAGGTTCCAAATCAAACATCGCAAGGAAAGGTATTTTTATTGATAAATATTATAAAGAAATATGTTTTCAAACCTCCCAATTTATAATTTCCCAATGTAGGTACTTACCACTTGATTGTTAGAAACACAAAATTCAGCACTTTTAGCTAAAAACTTCTAATTTTCAATTTCGGTAAAATTTATTTATCTTGAATATTCAATCATTTTATTACAATCTGTGGTTAAATAAAAAAGAAAAACATTTATTTCGCAGACAAATTCTCGACAGATTCCTAGAGAAAATTTTATCAAAGCGTCGTACATAATTTACGCAACGCACGAAGAGAGGAAGGAGTGTAGAGTCTGCGTTACTTATTGTTACATAAGGGGGAGGGGGTAGTTGAGATAGGTTCGTACCTGTGATGTTTGCAAAAAATTGAAATTTTAGAGGGGGCAGGTTGTTCAAAGTGACGAAGTTTTAGGGGGAGGGAGTCATATCAAACGTTACTTATTGTTATATAGAAACAGGATGGGGTCTAAAGTCTGGTGTTACGTTATTTGTGTACGACGCCCAATGAAAAAGCCTTTTTGACGATGTTTAGGTTTGTACTCAAAACAGTCCCGGTCGAATTTTATATACTCTGAATTCTTTGGCTGATTTCCTTCAAATTATGTCATCCAGAATGTCCACAATCAGAAGAGTTCCAAAGATATTACAGGGTGGCCTGCAATAAGCTTAGAGAACCTGGAAAATCAGGGAAGGTCAGGGAAAATTCTTTAACCCAGCGATTTTCAAAGGCTCTTTAGCGCTAATAAAAGGTTAATGCGAGATCTCTACTGGTTTCATATCCAATCGAATACTTTTTGACTGGGATTTTAGAGTTGCGTTCCACGTAGATACACGTTCTTGTGCTGAATGCTGTAAAATATCAGGAATTTAATGTTGTATTTCAAGGAATATAAGGGAAAATCGGAGAGTTAAATTTAAAAAAAAAATCGCTACCTTCCATTAGCAAAATAAAAAATAGCAAATCAGAGTATGAACTCTGATGGAAAATAAACATATCTGGCAACAACGCTGTTTATAATTGATATTTTTTCTAGATTTCTTGACCAATGTCGAAACTAATGTATTAGTTTATTTCTAGACATTATGTGCTTGTGGCCATAATTAAAACAAAATAAGAGTTGTCGACGGAAAAAAAGAGCAGAGGGTTGTCCAATCGGCATCAAACAATAAACAATTCCCCTAACGTTGAGCCAAATCTGAGATTTTATATAATTTTGCAGCAAAATTTTCCTTGGTGTATTTACTGCTCGCTTCAATAGCTTTTGCACTGGAATGCGATTTGTCATGCGAAATAAGGTGAGATGTTACTATGTCAATAATTTCCTTAGTACGACAAATATTTTTCGATCAGAGACTTATTACTAGAATTCTGTGCATCAATGTGTTATCAGTAAGGATCAGTTGATCCTTAGATATCGACCCAAGACAAAAACAATGTACCAAATTTAATACAAACTTCGAACTTTTTCTTTCAATTGATCAAAGTTTTCGCACTTTCGTTTTTTTAGTTACATTTCTACTCCCGATTCGAATGGAGAATGGATCCTTAAGGACGAGCAGTATGAAAAAAAAAATCCGTCAGTAAATTTATTTACTTCATTCGTACTTATTTGAGCCACTGTTCTTGGGTTATAATCCTTTTATTTTTTCATTGATGTAATAGAACACCATTTCAGTTTTGTTTCCGATTTCTGTAACACATGGCACGTAACATCTACAAACTGATGTGTCCCGAGTGGTTGCCTAACCGTTACCCAGTTAGGTCATCAAGTTCGGTCAAGGATCTAGGTAGTTCGGTATTGGACTTCTTCGCGATCAGCACTGATGGCATGCATAAAAGAAAAAGAATAGGTTTTGCTCGAAACCTAACGTCACGCTATACAAACGCTCAATTTATTCCGAGCAATTTTATACCCGTTGCTCACGCAAGAAAAGCCAAACCGTTTTTTTTTTCAGTGAAACATTGAAAGCTTCTGCCTGACGTGCTATAACCAATTGTTCTCAGGTGTGCTACTACGGTACTAAACAGGTACAGTTGGCGGGGTTGTGTCTGAACGGCGTGTGTGTATGTCTGCCGTTGTGGGCTCATGTCTAACAACAGTACAAGAAGCAGTCAACCTCCGTTCGTCGTCATCCGGTACACATCAGAACCAACTCATCGGCATGAATAAAACAATGAAGCTACAGTAGTTTGAACTCTAGGCGAACCAGAAACGATAGTCAGAATATCAATCGAATGGACGATCTACAGCCGGCTCGAAGAGTGTGATGGCTTCTTTGGAAAAATCAATAATCCATTTTTGTGTACTTTTCCGGACAAACTTGATAATTTGTGTTTATTTATTTAGCGCGGCTGTCTGACAGGTTGGTTTCAGCAGGTTTTACCGCAGGAACCTACGTGTAACGGTACACTGGAGATAGACTCGGGGGAAAAAGCTGGTATGCGCGCATACGTCTACAATGCTACTCGCTGGCACACCGAAGGAAATCTGACACCTACGAAGTGTAATGACACGTTTCTATTTATTAACTACTGCGCACCGTTGCAAATGCAGCTTGTAACCGGGTGGCTGCTGTGGTACCTTGCCCACGGCATCATGGAAGCCTTGTCCCGCCACAGTTGGCCGGTCGGTTGGTCGGTCGGTCGATCGATCAGTGCTAGGCATATCTATTACAAACCGGTCGGGTTTGTCGCTTCGCACGACCCACGCAAATTAATGTCGAGTTCGAAGGGCTTCCAGTGAGAGCATCTTTTTCCCGTACGGTTGATTACGCTTGTGGACAGGTCGAGCGTGTATATTGGTGTCCACAAAGTCTCGTAGAAACATTTTGAAGGCTAAACATATTTGCCTTCCGGTGTGTTTTCACAATTCTTCAAATTGGTGCTGATTTAGAACAAGCCGCACACCAGCTATACCTGATGTGTTGTATTAAAAAACAACATAAATCAATATACTTGGCGCAATGACCTGGCCACCTGGCCTTCTTCATGCAACTTCTTTATTTGTTAACATAAATTAGCACACACTTTAATTCAGTCAAACACATTTACGGCCCAGTGATCTTTGTGACTCGATTAGTTGTACGCTCTGAACAGTCTTATTATTACCCGATCAGAAGAGCATAACTAAAAAATTACAAAATTCTATCAACAAGAAATACAAATAACATATTTTGATACGATTTTGTATTTTCCCATTTGCTTTTGATAACAAAATTGAATCTGAATGAGTTACAATAACAAAACCTGAAATGAAGTTGTTCTGAAACAAATCTAACCTTTTTGCGTCTCTATCAAAACCTGTTGTTTATAACAATGGTTGTAATTATACTGTAACAAAGTTTGATATGGGTTTGATATTAGTAGAATATTTTTCGTTATGATTTCTGTTATTTTAACACCTAACGGGACCAAAATTAAAACCCGATCTGAAAGGTTTTTCACAAAACAAACTAACAGCCTCTGTTACATTTTTGTTTTGTCTTTCTGATCGGGCAAAGGCCTCATGCGGAATCGATTAGTTGAATGAGGTATTTGAAGCAATCAGTGAATGTTTTGGCGACTGTAACTAATATTCAGATCTAAAATCATCAAAAACTTTTTTTCAAAAAGCACATTGAAAGTATACAAGCAAAGTGTATCAAATATTCGGGATATTTATATCCTCTCATTAATAGAAATTCCAAACGTTGTTTAAAGAATAAACTTTTGATTTACAAACAAATTTTTAAACCTGCAATGCTTTATGCTGTACCGATCTGGTCAAGTTGTTGTTTAACAAGGAAGAAAATGCTTTAAAGAATTCAGAATAAAATTCTGAAAATGATTTTGAAGCATCCTCTTTGGTTTGGTACACTCGAATTACATAGACTTACTGGTGTTGAAACATTTGAAGCTATGTCAAATAAAATTATTAACAATTTTCGACAAAAAACGTTGCAATCCTCAGTTATTATGATTAGCTCACTTTATAGCCAATTAGTTAGCAATAAAGTTAGTTGTAAGTTTACTTCCCTTTCTTGACAAGTAGGTTCAAATCCCTACGAATGATAAGTCCTAATTGCGAAAGCAAACAAATCCTCACAATTGAAATTACAATTTTTCTAACAGTGTTGAGAAGTCACCATTTGTGATTAGACACACATACTCATTATTTACTAATATTTATCATAAATACTTAAACTACTAACTAAAGGGGGGGGGGGGGGGGGTCTTATAAAGATCTAAAATCATCATTTCAATGACATGAGTTTAGGGTTGCATTAAATTTTGATTGCATTTGTTAAGGCTTATCAGTACTTTTCATATAATGTATGGAGAAACATTACATTTAATAGTAGAATCAAATTCAAAGAATCGAAATCGATAGTTTGAGCAAAATTTCATTTTTTATTTCCATTTGGTAGCATTACTATAAAAAATTGAACCTCTTCTTCCATTTTCTTCACGTTACAAGAAAATGGTGATAATTATTATTGCATTATAAAAAAAACATATACGTTTTTAATTTTCAACCATACATAAAATACTACAGTTTTGCATTTAAAAACTTTCACTTTTAAAATGTTACATGCTCATTTCAATTATCACAAAACATAAAATATACCCCAGTCATCACAATCCGATTCGAAACACCAGTTCTTAAATATCTTCCGAGAGATGGTGCATATGAAGCACACGCAACTATACAACTTTTCCAAGCTCCGTCATTTTCACTTCTGCGTTTACGAGGCTGGTCATTTTGATTGCTTTGGATAAACCAGCTTCATAACCGCAAAAGCTTGCAAGTGAAATCATTTAAAAATTGTATCTCTTAAACTTCTTCTAACCTTGTCTATAGACGAGTTATAGTGAATTAAATTTTAGACTTAAAAAAAATTGTTTTACATATTTCCGAATTTTCAAGACGACTTCGTTGGAATGTGTTGCATAGTTTTCTGATAAAGAGCTCATATTTATCGAGTAACCGAAGGCATGATTTCGTCTAGAAATAAAAAAAAAATGCTTTTTACGCAGATTTTAGTGTGATTTATCACGCGTCTCGTTTAACGTGAATTTCGGAATTTCCGTAATTTATCATGCGGAGTTCCAGAAAAAGTCGCGATTCACTCTGATCTTATTGAATATTTCTTTTTTAGAACTGTTTATTTAGGGTATCTAAAAAAGAAATATTCATTTCATTTTTTTTTTTAGAACTGTTTATTTAGGGTATCGCCTCCCCATCTGGTCTCGAGGTACGATGCTGGCCTAACAAGCCGGTCGTTGTAGGTTCGAGTCTCGACTCGGGAGAGACTGTTAGTGTCAGTAGGATCGTAGCGCTAGCCCCGCAATTGTCCTGTACACTTAACGGTTGGCTGCGAAGCCTGTGTATAGTAAACAGAAGGTCAAGTTCCAAATCGGAATGTAGCACCAAGGCTTTGCTTTTTTTTATTTAGGGTATCGGTTGAATTTATTTTACAGACCTTGAAAATATCACTCATATTTTCCATTGGCTCCAGCCATAAAAAATATATTTCGACGATTTCATATGACATTTTTTACTGGTCACTTTGAGGCTCTTGTTCCCGAAGTCCGAGATCGGTCTCAAGATTTTTGCAAGAGAACTTTTTTCGAGAGTCAACGATTTGGAAATAAAAATAGCGAAAATTGTGCATTGCGTTGTGATCTCTTAAGTTAAGTTGACTTTAACAGCTCAAACAGCTCAAAGCAATTAAGGAGAAATATTTTTCATTGTTTGATAACATTATTTTGGCAAAGACATGAGTAAATGTGGGTAAATTGTCTTTTTTTTTTCAAATAAAACACCGGGAAAATTAAAGGAATATCATTGGGAAAACCGGGAGAATGTCGGAAATCGAAAATTTATTTTGAGTCCTGGTTAAACGCAGAAGCGAGAATGACGGAACTTAAAAACATTGTATAGTTGCATGTACTAATGCTCCTGTTTCAGAAACCAGATTGTAAATGAACGCAAGCCGCATGCATGTACTGCTTTAATGCATGAAAATAACACCAACTCTTCTCTTGCAACAGTTAGATGGTTGATGAAACGACCGATCACATGGTAGTGTTAAGATGCGAGGTGTAAAGGCAATATTTGGTACATTTTTGCGATATCTGTGTATGGGAAGCGTCCACGTGGTTGGTTCAATGATATAGAATTTGAATTAAATTTGGACTTGTTGATTGTTTTTTGAAATATCAACTATCGTAACATATTGTGTCATACTGTTGATACAGGAATAGAATGCTACATAAACTAGAGAATATTAAGATGGACTGGACACCCTACGGTAAGACGTAGTCCTACGTCAAAAGGATGCAACAGTTAGTTAAATCAGGCTAAAAGCTTCTGTAAAAGCTGGAAAGATATAAAACTCTGTCAGTTAGAAAAGCTTTGAAAAATAACAATCACACCAAATTCAACTCAAAATGCATGATAACGATCCTGAAAGCAAACCGACTGAAGCCATTTTAAACAGAATGTAAAAAAAATATCAGGAGAAGGAGTACCAGTTATGGCATGAAACAGTTGAGCCGTTGCGAAACAGAGTGGTCTAAAAACCATTTTTTTCGAAAATGAGTTTTTTGTATAAACCGCATCTACTCGAGAAACTGAAGTTGGGAGATTAAGAAAATTACGAAAAATCGAACTTTAAAGCTGATTTATACCGTGTTGGAATTTCGTCCGAAACAGAATGGCCTTCTGTTTCGGAACAGAGTGGTCTATGTACATAAATCGGTGTAATACTATCATGTAACACGTAAAATGTAGCATATTACATGTGATAAATAACATGGCACTTGTTCTGTACATGTTACACATAATATGTAACATGTTACACGTAATGTAATACGAAAAATGTAACATGTAAAATATTATGTAATATGTAACATGTTGTGTTACATGTAATGTTACACGTGACATCTTACATGTGACATGCTATATGTACCATATAACATATGACATTAGCCATTTTATACGAGTTACCGTCATATTCTTTGTCATTTACCAGGTTTGTGTACATAGACCACTCTGTTCCGAAACGATTTGAGGATTCCAGTGAATATATATATATGAAGTCAGAGTGGTCTATGTACATTGGTGAGATAAAATCACCGATTTCGCAAAGAAACTGTTAATTTTATGTATCCCCATGTTAAACCACAACATAACCTTTATATTAGAACATTTTGTTTGAAAGAATCCGTTGAACAGAATTTTATTCAGAGATTTTTCGAAAATTGCTTCTCCTGAACAATTTGCTCGATGGCACATAGACCACTCTTTTCCGCAACGGCTCAGTTATGGCCTATGGAGTTTAAATGGAGTTTTGCCATAACTAGTACCATTGCGCTTATGCGAAATAGCCATAACTGGTGCACTTGCCATAATTGGCTCACCTACTTACTTTACTTTACTTTTTTGGCTAACGGACCGTTCACCGGTTCAGGGCCGAACGAATTAGAGATGTCCATCTTCTTCTGTCTTGAGCAGCCGTTCTCCAGTCTCCCCGTACACCAGCAGATCGTGCATCTTCTTCCACCGCGCACATCCACCGCGTGCGAGGCCTACCACGGAGTCGACGGCCTCTTCCTGGTTCTCTACTGAAGATAGTTTTGGCGGCTCTCTCGTCAGGCATCCTGGCTACATGTCCAGCCCACTGCAGCCTGCCCCGCTGTATTACCTTCACTATATCAGCATGTTTGTATACCTGGTACAACTCGTGATTCATGCGTCTGCGCCACACTCCGTTTTCCAGTTTACCGCCAAGTATCGATCGCAGAATTTTACGCTCAAAAACTCCGAGCACTCGTCGATCAGCTTCCTTCAGCGTCCATGCTTCATGTCCGTAAAGGGCCACCGGGAGTATCAGCGTCCTATACAGCGCTAGTTTTGTGCGAGTTTGCAAACTACGGGACCTTAGCTGGTTACGCAGTCCGTAGAAAGCCCTGTTCGCAGCTGCAACTCGTTGTTTCACTTCACGGCTCATATCGTTGTCACATGTCACAAGCGTACCAAGATAAACGAATTCGTCAACCACTTCAAATCGTTCCCCATCTATCTCCACCTCAGCACCAACACCACGGGGACTCCCACGCTCTCTGCCAGCTACCATGTACTTCGTTTTGGCAGAGTTAATGACAAGTCCCAATCTCGCTGCTTCTCTCCTAAAAGGTACGAAGGCCTCCTCCACGGCCTTACGGTTGATACCGATGATATCGACGTCGTCCGCAAAGCCAAGAAGCATGTGAGATTTTGTGATGATCGTACCGTTTCTTTCGACGTTTGCTCTTCGTACTGCACCCTCAAGAGCGATGTTAAACAGTAGGTTGGAGAGCGCAATCCCCTGCTTCAGTCCATCCAACGTTACGAACGCGACTGATGTCTCGCCAGCTATCCGCACGCACGATTTTGATTCCTCCAGTGTCATACGACTCAGCTTTATTAGTTTCGCAGGGAAACCGTGTTCCAGCATGATCTGCCACAGCTCGTTTCTTTTCACTGAGTCGTATGCCGCCCTGAAGTCCACAAAAAGATGGTGAGTCGATAAGTTGTACTCCCGGAACTTATCGAGGATCTGTCGCAGGGTGAAAATTTGACCCGTCGTGGAACGCCCTTGTCGGAAACCAGCCTGGTATTCGCCAACAAAAGATTCCGCTAGCGGTCTCAATCTGAAGAACAGGATACGGGAGAGCACTTTATATGCGGAGTTGAGCAACGTTATCCCTCGATAGTTGCCACAATCCAATCGATGGCCCTTCTTATAGATAGGGCATATGAGGCCTTCCAATCAGTCGTTCGGCATTTGTTCGTCCGCCCAGATTCTTAGTATTATCTGGTGGACCGCATAGTACAGCCGCTCGCTTCCAGCTTTTAGAAGTTCGGCCGGGATACCGTCCTTACCAGCGGCCTTGCCGCTTTTCAGCTCATTAATCGCATTTTTCCCCTATTCCTGTGTTGGTGGCTCCACAGCTTGTTCGTCACTCATAATCGTCATCCTGTTCCTGCTCTGCTCATCCGGTACCTCACCGTTCAATAGCGCCTGAAAATGCTCCTTCCACCTGGCTGCAACCGTCGGTTTATCTGTAAGCAGGTTGCCGTCCTTGTCATTACACATGACCGGCACCGGGAAATTCCTGCTTCTGACTCTGTTGACAGTTCTATAGAATCTCCGCACGTCGTTTTGAGCATAGCGGTCCTCTGCGCTGGCGAGCACCTGCTCCTCGTACCCGCGCTTCTTCCGACGGTGGGTTCTATTTTCAGCAGCTCTTGCCACCCTGTACCTCTCTCTGTTCTGACGCGTAGCCGCAGTGAGCATGCGGCTCCTGGCACGGTTCTTCTCATCTGTCGCTCTCTGGCACTCGGCATCGAACCAGCCGTTAGGCTGCCTTCCACGCGTCGTACCTACAACCTCTCTCGCAGTCGTTTCGATGGCGCCGTGAATACTGCTCCACAGCCCATTTATGTCTTCCTCTCCTTCCTCCTGCTGTTCTGCGATCCGTTGATCCAGCTCTCTGGCGTATTCTGCTGCCACGCCATCAGCTTTCAACCGCTGAATGTTTAAACGCGTTGTCCTCTCTGTGCGAGATTTCAGCACGTTCGACAACCGTGCGCGAATCTTACAAACGACGAGATAATGGTCAGAGTCAATGTTTGGTCCCCGAAAAGACCTAACATCAGTAACATCCGAAAAGTGCCGACCGTCAATCAGTACGTGATCGATCTGGAAGCAGGCTTCTCCATTTGGATGCCTCCAGGTGTGTTTCCGAATATTCAAACGTGGAAAATAGGAGCTACATATGGCCATTCCTCTGGCCGCGGCAAAGTTTATCAGCCTCAGGCCGTTTTCATTGGTTGACGAGTGGAGGCTATGCCTTCCAATGACCGGACGGAAGAATTCCTCCCTCCCAACCTGTGCGTTTGCGTCTCCGATGACGACTTTTACGTCGTGTTTTGGGCACTCGTCATAGATTCGCTCAAGCTTGTCATAGAACTCATCTTTGACTTCATCGGATTTGTCGTTTGTCGGTGCGTAGGTGTTGATTAAACTGTAGTTGAAGAATTTGCCCTTAATCCTCAACACGCATATACGGTCATCTACGGGCCTCCACCGGATGACTCTTGTTTTCTGATTTCCCAGCACTACGAAACCGACGCCCCGTTCCGCTGCTTTGCCGCCACTGTAGTAGATGTGGTACTTGAAAGAAGTGTGTGCAATAGGGTCTACTGCACGGAATTCCCTTTCTCCGGAATTTGGCCACCGAACCTCCTGAATCGCTGCGATTTCGACTCCCTGCCGCTGTAGTTCTCGAGCAAGCAGGCCAGCCCGCGTCGGTTCATTGAGAGATCGGACGTTCCAAGTACCCAATTTCCAATCGTTTACCTTAATTTTTTTCCGTGTTCGTAGCCTAGGTCTTTGCCGATTGATCCGTTCCGTATTTCTAAAATCGTTGTTCGTGGTTGATGAAAGGTTTCGGTATGCTACCTTACCAGGGTCGCGATACCTACATCCTGCTGATGGGGCTGCCATCTTAGGTGTAGCTGGCGGGATACAGCATTCCATAATTCAGCCGCCCGCTCCGGGTCAGACGCTGTTGTACGCCGCCCCTATGGGGATACAGCCGCGTACGACCCCCTTCCCAGTCAGCATACGACCATAGTTTCCACCGGGGTTGGTTACCCGATCTCCGCTAAGGTTACTCGTATTCCGGTCGGCACCACGTGGAGGTTGGGATAGGAGTTGCTGGACAGAGGTGAATGGCCACATTAGGGTCTCAAGTTACACGTGTCCAGCCATTTGCCAACCAGTTCTTAGCATCAGGAGAAGGTCGGAAACTACCATCAAAAATTTATTCCAAATTAATATAAATAAACTTTAAAACGATTCTTAAAGGTAAAACCTAAATTAATCCACCTAGCAGTGCAGAAACCTTCGTTATACTAACTATTACTACATATAAATTTATACTTACTATTACTACATATAAATTTGTAATGCCAGTAAACCATAAATCGTTTAAAATTATATTCAAAAGATAGTTTTCCAGAGGGTGAACCAAATAACATCACTGAATCAAACCTCGATGAGGTTCTCACATACATTTTCAATACCACAACGGCTTCGTTTTCAAAAATCGCAAAACCCAGAAAAGAACACAATGATTATAGATTATGGATTAGCATCGAAGATTTCCTACGAATTGCAGCAAAGTCCTACAAACTTGCTCTCAAGAAATTATAGTTCAGAATTTCACAGCGCATTAAATGCTTTGTTACCATAGAAAAAATGCTTAAATCATACGTGTGTTGATTTCAAGGAATCAACAAAAAATTTTAAAAAACCTGTGAGGATCAAGTGCTAAAGGATTTTATCGAAATATTTATAACTGCTGTTGAAATGTCAATTCCCAGTACACATCAGATGCTGTTAATAACTGTTAAGTTAATTCTATTTCAAATGCATTTTTTTTTTTCAAAATTAAAGTTTTTCGCAAGACTTAAGGATTTTGACTGTTTAAAGTGTACTCGGGAACGTAACTCTTGTTGGAGACCTAGGCTGTATGGTAAAATATAAAACACTTTCAGAACTTTATAAAACTTGCTGCCAAAACGAGGATTGGGATAACATGGATACTCTGTTTGCACTGACCTTAAAATAAATTTAAAATAAATTTAGAAAACAATATTTATATTATACAAAAGTGAAGTGTATCAAGTTTACGAGAACCGGAGCATTGCAGTTTCCTCTGGAATCTATTGAATATTTTTAGTAAAAAAACTATTTAAAATAAAAGGCTCATTTATTTACACCAGTTAGAACGAACTACCATAGTATGAAAATTATGCACAAATGTCTTTACTCTTAGTTTCTTCTGAGAAATAAATAGTAGTTGAAAAAAAAGAGAGAGCGAGAGAAAGAGAGATAGTGATATAAAAAATAGGATAGAGAGAGAAATGATCCAAAAAGTAAAATACTCCATGTTTAAACATTCTTTCGTGAATATTCTGAAATTCAAGCAACCAATAAAAAACTCCCTCAGTATGATTTTCAAAAGGGTTTGGAGCTTCCATTTGCACTTGTTAACACTTGAATCGAATAATGCATTCTGTGAAAGGTGTGATTTTTTTTTAATTTTTTTTGTTCGATTTTGATATACTACACATGTAAACAACATATTTACAAATACTAACGTACATACACACATACACATGTATACAGGCAATGTTCATTCAGACGAACTGAGTCGATTGGTATACGGCACATGGCCCTTAATAGATTTATTTTATGTTTAAAGTTAAACACTCTATGTAAAAAAATACTCTTTGATCAATATCTCAAAATCTAAGCCAATAATCAAAAATCCACTCGGTAGCATTCTGGGGGAGAACAGTAGCTTTCGTTTGCGTATAAGATCATCAAAATCGGATATTGCGTTCTGTAAGAAAGGTGCGTTAGTTTTTTGCGGCACATACATACAGACAACATACATACACACACACATACACACGAACAGACATTGCTCAGTTCGTCGAGCTGAGTCGAATGGTATATACGATTCGGCCCTCCGGATCTTGGATCTATGTTGCGTTTTTGGACCGATTTTATAACCTTTGTTTAGTATAACAAAGGTAAAACAGGGTATGCAAAAGTTTATGCTGAGAAACATCCCTATAATCCAGAAGAAGTCGAAAAGAAAATAATCTTAGAATATAACTTCAAGTGACTGAAAACTTACAAAAATTCTAGAAACTAAAGGAATCTAAATAAATTATAAATTTTCCTCGAATCGGTTCAAAACCGGAATATATGCAGAATTTGTGTTATAAGCCAATGTATTTTTTGGTCGATTTTCATTTTTAACAAAAAAATATCTTGTCCACGTGGAAAAAAAATCTTAATCATAAAAAATTCAACAGCTTAGATCTTTCATTTAACGCTTTGGTTTAAATATCGGTCTTGCCATCTCTGAGAAAAAATGAGTAGAATTGGTGAGCGTTACACACACATACGATTGTGGCATACACACCCATATAGAGAATGCTCAATTCGTCGAATTTAGTTGAGTGAAAAAAAGGTGAAAATTGAAAATTAAATTAAAAGTATTAGTGTAAGTAAAAATAAACAAAAATGGCAGAACAGTCCAATATAAAAAAATATTTGGCTTCAACTGTTGAATGCGCGAACCCTTTCGATTCGGTGAGCTATACGCCAACAACTATTTAATTTGGGATTAAAAAACACATCCGCGCTAAAACAAACGCCACACAGACCCGACGCAACAGTAGTTGCGTCGGTTCTGACTAATTGTATTTATTAGTTCCACCTGATTTATCGCCCTTTTCGATGGGATTGCATCCAACTGTGTCCGCCAGCAACGGCCTACCTGTGCGGCTCTAGCGGTGACTGTCTGTCCAAGCTGGGTGACTGCGCTCCGCGTCTCCCCACGACGACGACGCCTCCACACGGAATGATTGATTCTTGCGCAAAATCGAGCCTTCCGAGGAATTAACATTGTCTATTTTTGGCCACACTTATTACACACCATCGTTTCTAGAAGGAAAGGGCAACCATTTTCAGACTAGTTCGGTTGAAAGCGAAACTTCCACACATAGCACTAATTAGGCCGTATGTGAGCTTTTGGTCTACACTATTAATTACAGGTTATTCTGTCCGCTTCATTACCACTAGAGGATAGAAAGAAACAAGTCCGAAGCCACCTACGTTCACTAAAATCAGGGTGGCAGTAGCTTTTCGCCAGGCACGGGAAATTGAACCGGACGATAACCGTAATTCGGACCCGCCTTTGATTATGAATCGGTGTAGGATTATGGGATTACCCTAGCATGATTAACTTGTACCAAGTTGGAAAGCTTTATTTCAAACACGACTACAGTCTGTAGCTTAAAATAGCTGCGTATGATGTAACCAAAAATTGGCTTTCAGGATGAGGTAGTCCATCCTTGGTACGTGATGAGGAGCAACTCTCCTCCACTAGTCGACCAGGATCAATAAAACTTTTCCCCAGCTTAACTCCTGACGATTAACCAACCCAGCAAATCCGAAACCACCTGGCCAAAGTTGGATGGTTAGAAAAGTGATTCAAATAGCGCCTGGTAATGGGAAGCTAGGGAAATGTAATCTTCCGAATGATAATAATAGAACAATTCGATCCAGAGCAGGATGTTATCCAAATGCTTGCTATTTGCGTGTTCATTTAGAGGTTTATCGTAAGTAGTCAGGTGGGATCAACGGACAGCTTATTGCAGTTGTTTTGTTCGCCGTGTGAAGTGATTTTTGGTTGGAGATTTGGTTGAATTGGAAGTGAAAAGTTTGCTCCAAGAAACACTAATTAAATTAAAATTAAACTATTGCTTCACACATGAAATAAAATATACAACAAAATTAAACAAATATACAAATCAATTACAAGTGTCTTTATTTTCTCTTTCCAGGTATTTACTTGGCAATCGTGGTATGTCTGACTGTGATAGATTTTTTCTCTTACACGTAAGAAATTTTTTGAAGGCGGAGAAAAACCGAAATTCAACTAGTTTTATCACCAAGTTTTATCTAGTGCCTGTAAAAACCCGGGAATCCCTAAATTATCCGGCAATATTTTTTTTTTATTCGAAACAATCAGGGAATTGTTCAAGAAATCAAAGATATTTTATGATAAAAGAAACATAAAAATATAAGCGTCATTCCATACGAAGTGACCACGAAAAAGCACAAACTTGGACACGATCATCACAGATTTTTCTCAAAGTTGGGAGATTTATTCATCTACTGTCACTTTGGAAAAATCCCAAATTTGGTGTCGATTGGAATACCCCTCGCTTTGTGGGACCCTCATGTTTATTGCAAAGTCACGCATTTTTTGTTCAAAATCTCTTTTTTCTTTTCCTTACAATTCATAGGCGTAAGATTTCCGAAAAATACTGATGATTTTTGAAAAAAATAAACCAAGGAATCCAGAAAAAATATTATTTTTGACCGGAAGTGTTGCCAGATAGATTATTTTTGTATTTTAAAACTAAATTTACATATTTCGGCAAATGCAGCCATTTTTATTTTACATTTGATAATTTCATCGTGTTCCTTGGAAAATTTTACATAAGAAACAACTATCATCTCGAGGTAATATGAGCCAATCTCGAGACATAGCATTTTTACAAAAATAGTTCTGAATTTCGTAATTAATTTTTCGTAAAAATGTTATATCTCAAGATTGGCTCATATTATCTCGGGGTGGTAAGTGCTTCTTACGTAAAATTTTCCGAGAAATACGATGAAACCATCAAATTAAAAATAAAATTAGCTGCATTTGCCGAAAAATGTAAATTTAGTTTTCAAATACAAAAATAATTTATCTGGCAACACTTCCGGTCAAATCTTATATTTTTTCTGGATTCCTTGGTTTATTTTCTTCAAAAATTATCTATCAGTATTTTTCGGACATCTTACGTCTATGAATTGTAAGAAAAAGAAAAAAGAGATTTTGAACAAAAAATGCGTGACTTTGCAATAAACAGGGGGGTCCCACAGAGCGGGGGGTATTCCAATCGATACCAAAATTGGGATTTTCCCAAAGAGACAGTAGATGCATAATCCCCCCAACTTTGAGAAAAATCTGTGATGGTCGTGTCCAAGTGGTATACACACTTCGGATGGAATGACCCATAAGGATCGATTTTTCTCAACTAGTTTTGCACTAGCATTCAAAACCCCACCGCTAGTGACACTGCAAAATTTAACTTTTTATTCTTGACTTTGAAAAAATAGTGTCTTCAGTACAATTGTAGATAGTGTTGTCACAAAAAAATTGCCGAAGACATTTTTTTTTAACTTTCCTTGTTTTGGAGTTATAACGATTCATATTAGACTACTGGTTGTAGGTAATAAAATTTCTCTAAGAATTTTCCAATTTCAGATTTTTTTACAACCCTGTAGCGAAACTTCTTTAGAGACTTAGTTCTACGTCATAAATTTCTCTTCAAAACGCTAGTAGCTCCGCAAAATACATCCGCTCATCTCAAATTTTATAGTTACGCCTCGTAAAATCACCATTGCTTGATAACACATTTACATTCGCGTTGATTTCTTACCTGTAAGGGCTGGCATGTTATATATTAATATAAAAAAAATATTTCATCGGTTGGGGCAGCAACGGATTATCAAACGTAATCGCACAAATCGAAAACTTCTCAATCGTAACCGAACTGAGTGACCGGTAACAGTGCATAATCCTGAATTGTAATTGTAACTCGAAATAACAAAAAACTTTCCTCCTTTCAATTTTTCATCAATTCAGCCACTCTCCGATTATGAATTCGCCAAATTAAAAGTTTGACGACAGCCGACGACAAAAATCGTTCCTCGGCATCTAGTGAACGGAACAAATATACACGTAACTGCAGAAGAAGAGGAATAAGTTTACTATCCAAGTTTACCTTTTATTTTTATAAACCACACATTATTAATATTTTATGACTACCATCACCGTTCGTTCGGTGCAAAAAGCCGGCTACCACTTTGAACTAGTCTGACCGGGTGCCGGGTGCACGCGATATTAACCTTTGTAAGGTGGCGAATAACGCTCTAAAATGTGAGCAAGATGATCTAGTCCGGTTTATTGAATTTTATCGCACCTTGTTGCTCGTTTATCGAACGCATCAGCGTAATATGAAACCGTAAGTCTGCAGTTGCACGCAGAGAGCGGCACGGGATTAGTACCGATTGGATTGCATAAAGCACTGACTGATTTGCGCTTCTACTAACAACTGTGCCAGCGGTATCAAGTGTACCCCATTGGAGTGAAAATTGAGTATGAATTTGCGCGTGTAACGGCTGACTAGTTAGACATCAACAATTTTAAAATAAAAATATTTTTTATATGCCAATTTTATCCTTAAAATAAACTGCAACTTCTTTTTGTAACCTTGACTGGGAAAAGCTGCATTGAATGGATTGCTATAACTTTAAGCATTTTTTTACATAATCATATCAACAGATGTGTTGAACCGTCAAGATCTCTGTTAGCAGCTCACCGACAGCCAAAAGGGAAAACGTGTTGTTGAAGTTGTTTCGGTTGTTATTGCTGTGTTTATTACCTTTCAGTTAGCCGTCTCTAGAAGTGCATGAATAGCTGGTACTTAGTGCCATGAACATTACCCACTATGGTCGGTAAGTCAGTCAGCGAGCCAATCTAATTGGCTACGTGCTCGCACACTTTAGCAGTTTCCATAGCTAATGCTGGTGCACTTATACTTTGCTCATAACTCGATTACTCCCATAATTTCATAGGTGAAAATGAGATTTTACTGCCGAATCTAGCCAAGTGCCTCGGTGCGTTGAATTGGAATTGTTAATCTTGTGAAATTATGTGTTAAGTTAATTCTTTTGGTCTAAAATTGGGTTTACTGTTTTCTTGGGCAAAAATTGGGTTTACTGTTATCTGTTCGAGTAAATACCGAGAAAAAATGTTAACTTGCCAGCATTTAATGGATTGCAACGTTGTTGAGAGTTTTGCAATACCGATGGGTTCATTCCATAATTGTCGTCCGAGTATGCGGCAAACTAAGCTGCTCACGTGTTCAAAATTCCTTACATAAACTCATCAATTAGACGTTATTTAGTCTCAGTTTGTGTTTTACCCTAAACGGACATGATTAAATTAAATCACTTTACTCAACTTTATCTGGGTGCTTATTAGGATGCATATCATGGTTCCAGCGGAATGTGTGGGAAAAAATTGACCTTTGAATTTTGTTTAGCGTGGCTAGAAAATTTCGTCTTTTTGGAAAAGCTCCCATAAAAAATCGAACTCAATAGAACTTTTAGTAGTAGACCGTCAAAGCGTTAAAAGTTTCAAGAGAAAAAAAGAAGACATAAAAAAAGGTCGAAATTGCTGAAAAAGTTATTGCTATATTCTCAAAGTCACCTTGAATATTTAAAAGCAACAATCAAATTAGAAATACACTAAGGTCGCTTTTTACGCGGATTCCGGAATTTACGCGGATTCCGGAATTTACGCGGTTTTTTTACGCGGCACGTATCCCCCGCGTAAAAAGCGAATTTATCGTATAATTGAAAAATAGAAATTTTCGAAAAGTAATACATTAAGGAATGTATCTTTTCTACTAATCATGAAGTCATTAGAAGATCAAAAAAAATTTGAATAAAATAAACTTTAGTACATACTAGGACTAGGGTGGATAAAATATCTTGGACTTGCATATATTTTGAACAGACTGGATGTGTTATCAATTTTTTTACATAATTATAGCATATAATCTCTATGCCAGTATTCTGAAAGAATAGCAGAAATTTTGTTAAATAATCTCTTGTTTGTTAAATCTTTTTTAACGTCTTAGTAGAATGGAATTGAATATTGAGAATAGGTTATGTTTCCCTTTAACTCTACCACAAAAATCGAGAAGTCCACAGTTCACAGAAGCACTGATGATGGTTGTATGTAGCAACCGAAATACGTATCTGCGGACGGTATTCGATTAAAGGGTATTCGATTTTTTGTAGTAGAATTAAATGGAAACATAACCTATTCTCAATATTCAGAACTTTTGTTTTCAAAACTGTATGCGAATCTGAACGAAATTTTCCATAATAACGTACAAAAATCATAAATTAAAATTGTTGCCTCATGATTTCTATTTTTAACCACAATCAATTGGAGAAAAATCGACCTCAACTAAAAAATCTATAAATCTAAATAGAAAAGAAACCTAGCCGAACTAGTTGGCTTGACCTTTAAGATGGACCTTTAAATTGGTACTGTCCAATGTATTAAAAAACGATGATCGAAGTGGTGACGTCTTCGGTATGATTGTGGATAATAATGAAGCCTTCACGAGAAAAATATACACTGTTAAAAAAATTCTTAGATCAAAGAAAAATGAATAAACCTTTTTTCATATTTTCATTTTTTTATGAAAACTTCCAAATGTGCTTAATATTTATAGCCGTCTGATCATAGAAATAAGTTGAAATTCTCTATAAAAAATAGAGCCAGAAAGGTTTGTTCGATCGATGTGATGTTTTCAGCAAAAGTTTTAGGAAAAAATAATACTGTAAAAAAATTTCAACTTTACTTTTTCTCTCAAATATTTTTTTTGTGATGTATATTTCATGTATATTGCAGACAAAAATACTATTTACATATTTGCCGTAGACATTACACAATCAAAAATTGCATGCTCTAAAAAAAATATTTCTTATTTCTCCAGGATCAAACAGCCATTCATGTTTGGGGGAGTTCGTAGCCTCGAGGTTACAGAGTTCGCTCTGTCGAGCGAATGGTCATGAGTTCGAATCTTAGTAGAATCAGACTGTTCGATGTCATAAAAACTTTCACACGTGTTTATTCTCAGGCTTACTTTCCTCCAGGTCAAAAGTTCAGAAAAAAGCACAAACTTGAATGAATTAGAATACAAATCCCTCCCTTAAAAAAAAAAAAAAAAAAACACCGGTGCGCGCGAAGTTAACTTCTTACGAAAACAAGCAAAAGTATATACTGAACAGTCCCAGTTTTAATATTTTTTTTATAAGTCATTTTTAATTTGGTTGAAACTTTGCATAGACGTTTCTATAGGCAAAAGATGCCATTTTGTGCTATTTGTTTATTTTTTTGGAAGACGACTCATTTTTGAGAAGCTATTGAAAAATGCTATTTTGGGAAGGTATTGATGATTACAAATATTTTTAGGGCTTAAACTGTTGGTTTGATCGGTATGACATCTTCGGCAAAGTTGTAGATAATAATTTTGTCTTTCCGAAGGAGGATTTGTTTTTTTTTAAGGACAAAATTGTTGTTTATAATTTTGCCGAAGACACTATGTCAGTCAAACAAACCGTTTTGGCTGTAGAAATATTATTAATTTCCTATAGAGCACTCTAGTGCTTAGACAGAACCAACGAATGAGCAGTCTTCGGCTAAGCGAAAACCGTGAGACATGAAGTTGGTATTGTCTACTAATGATTGACGACAAATAAATGAATGAATCATACCTTAAACATCATTCTGTGCCGAACAGTATCGGATGTGTTTGGTGATCGCTCCGATAGAATATAAAACAAAAGACGCGCGAGCAAGTGTTGGCATTGTTTGCCTGGTCGAGTGAAGGTTCAAGGTCGCCCGCCTTTGTGCAACTGTTTCGCATCGTGGCTGTTTGCTGGTGCGTAAGCCGATTTGGCTGCTAAGTGATTTGTGCTACAGCAGTGGACGAGAATCTCAACACAAAGGAGGAAAAAGAAGAAGCCAACAGTTGACAGCGAGTTGTGTCGCTGTGCTGAGTGATCACACTCCCGGCTCGCTGCTGGTGGCTGTTTGGAGCTGCTGTATTGGTGCTGCTGGCTGTAACGGCTGCAGCTTCGACCGTTCGGACAACCAGCCCTGCTGAAAGGAGAAGTAAAGAGGTACGTGTTCTGTCGGCGCTAGTGCGCTAGATTTTGCGCGATGGATGTAGATCCCTCGCCTCCCGTGCCACCATCCCCGAACCCCTCCGACCCTGTCCCTCCGGCCAACCCTTCCTCTGTTAATTCTCCAGTCCCCCCTCGCCCCAGGCTTTACCCGGACGGATCTCAGGGCAGCTTTACTGTTTTCTTTCGGCCAAAAGCAGGACCGAAATCGAAACCGTTAAACATCCTGCAGATTTCGAAAGACCTGACGGAGGGGTACAAGGCCGTGACCGAAATCTCCAAGGTCAGACCCAACAAGCTCCGTGTCGTGGTCAGCGACCTGGAACAGGCCAACGCTATTGCTCGCTTCGAGCTTTTCACACGCGAGTATCGCGTTTATATACCCGCACGAGACGTGGAGATCGACGGTGTCATAACCGATTCTAGTCTGTCGGTCGAGTGTATCTTGGCAAGCGGTTTTGGCTGCTTCAAAAATGCTTTGTGTCACGACGTAAAAGTAAAGATCATAGATTGCAAGCAATTGCGGTCTGTGTCTCTTGTCAACGGCACAAAAGTGTACACTCCGTCAGACTCGTTTCGTGTTACGTTTGCCGGATCTGCTCTCCCTAGCCACGTCTCGATCGATCGGGTTCGTCTGCCTGTGCGATTGTATGTACCCCGTGTTATGAATTGCACCAATTGCAAGCAGCTAGGCCACACAGCCGCCTACTGCTGCAATAAGGCACGATGTAGCAAGTGTGGAGAAACTCATGCGGACGATTCTTGCAGTGTTAATGCTGAAAAATGTATTCACTGCGGGGAAAATCAGCATGAGCTCTCCACATGCCCGGTGTACATGCAGCGCAGAGATAAAATCAAGCGGTCACTTAAGGAGCGTTCAAAGCGATCTTACGCTGAGATGCTGAAGAAGGCCGTGACCACTTCTACCATAACATCGAACCCCTTTGATCTGTTGTCCTCTGATGAAACCGATTCTGACGATTCACCAGCGGGAACAACTTATGCCAATCCTGGGGCGTCTAGAAAGAGGAAAAATATTTCCTCTCCTAAACTTCCCCGAAAAGGTCCTAAGATTTCCCAAAGTGAAATGAAAGTTACAAACAAACCAAACAGTGCTGCGGAAAAACCGAAGCAAACTCCTTCTGGGCTTGTTCTCTCTGTCCTGGGCAAATTTAAAGTCCCAGAAGGAGTTCCCAGCACTGCCAGGAACATCTAAAACCCCAGTTGTTCCTTTTGCACTCCCAGTTGATGAAACAAACTCTGGAATAGTGAAATTTTCTGACATTGTGGACTGGATTTTTGAAACTTTCAATGTACCCGATCCAATTAAAATTTTTCTTACAGCATTCATCCCAACAGTTAGATCATTTTTGAAGCAGTTGACTGCCCAATGGCCCCTCCTTGCAGCGATTGTATCCTTCGATGCCTAATTCAACTGCGTATATGAAGGATTCTATCTCTGTCTTACAGTGGAATTGTAGAAGTATTTTACCAAAAATGGATTCATTTAAAGTTTTAATGAATAGAAACAAATGCGATGCATTTTCCCTTTGTGAAACTTGGCTTACTTCAAATATTGATCTCAACTTCCATGATTTTAATATTATTCGCCTTGATCGAGACACCCCATATGGAGGAGTACTTTTAGGGATTAAAAAGTGCTATTCTTTCTATCGTATTAACCTCCCCTCGATTCCAGGCATTGAAGTTGTCGCATGTCAAATGACAATACAAGGTAAAGAGCTTTGTATTGCCTCAATATATATTCCTCCCAGAGCACAGGTTGGGCAACGGCTGCTCTTTTATTTAATAGAACTTCTTCCCTCGCCACGTTTGATTTTGGGAGACTTCAACTCTCATGGCGTGGCTTGGGGTTCTCCTTACAATGATAACCGCTCCTCTTCAATCTATAACCTTTGCGATGACTTCGACATGACTATTTTAAACAACGGCGGAATGACACGTATCCCGAAACCTCCAGCGCGCCCAAGCGCTTTGGATCTATCCTTATGTTCGACGTCGCTACGGTTGGATTGCACATGGAAGGTAATCCTCGATCCTCACGGTAGCGACCATTTGCCTATTCTTATTTCAATTAATAACGGGTCAACTCGCATGCGACCAGTTGACATTCCGTATGACCTCACACGGAATGTCGATTGGAAGTTATACGAGGAAATGATTTCAAATTTCACCACTTGAAGAATACAACCTCCTCGCGGGCTTGATTCTCGACGCCGCGTTGCAAGCCCAAACGAAGAAATATCCCGGCGTAACGATTAAAGAACGGCCTCCCACTCCGTGGTGGGACCAAGAGTGCTCCGATGTCTACACGCAAAGATCCGACGCGTTTTTGGCCTACCAGAAGGGAGGTATACCTGGCGACTATTTACGGTATTCGGAGCTTGATACCAAGCTTAAAAGCCTGGCTAAAGCAAAGAAACGCGGATATTGGTGTCGGTTCGTGAACGAGACGTCGAGGGAGACATCGATGAGCACTCTTTGGAACACAGCCCGAAGAATGCGGAATCGCGTAACGGTCAACGAAAGCGAGGAGTCTTCAAGTCGGTGGATATTTGATTTTGCCAGGAAAGTATGTCCGGACTCTGTTCCTGCGCAAAACTTTGTTCGCGATACGTCTCCGGGTCACGACGCGATAGAATCACCTTTTACGATGGCAGAATTTTCAGTTGCCCTCCTGTCCTGTAACAGTAACGCACCTGGGTTAGATAGAATCAAATTCAACTTGTTGAAGAATCTACCCGGCAATGCCAAGAGGCGCTTGTTGAACTTGTTCAATAAGTTCCTGGAGCAAAACATTGTACCGCAGGATTGGAGGCAAGTGAAGGTGATCGCCATCCAAAAACTAGGGAAACCAGCTTCTGATCACAACTCTTATAGGCCGATTGCAATGCTATCCTGTATCCGGAAATTGATGGAAAAAATGATACTCCATCGTTTAGACCATTGGGTCGAATCAAATGGTCTACTATCAGATACTCAATTTGGCTTCCGCCGTGCCAAAGGGACGAATGATTGTCTTGCGTTGCTTTCAACAGATATTCAGCTGGCGTATGCTCGCAAAGAACAAATGGCGTCTGCGTTCTTGGACATTAAGGGGGCTTTTGATTCCGTTTCTATTGACATTCTTTCGGGTAAACTTCACCGACAAGGATTTTCTCCAATTTTGAACAATTTTTTGCACAATTTGCTGTCCGAAAAGCACATGCAGTTTACGCACGGCGATTTGGCAACTTTTCGCATAAGCTACATGGGTCTTCCCCAGGGCTCATGTTTAAGCCCCCTTCTTTACAACTTTTATGTAAATGACATCGACGAATGTCTGGCAAATTCATGCACGATAAGACAACTCGCAGACGACAGTGTAATCTCTGTTACAGGAGCCAAAGCTGCCGATTTGCAAGGACCATTGCAAGATACCTTGGATAATTTGTCTGCTTGGGCTTTACAGCTAGGTATCGAATTCTCTCCGGAGAAGACTGAGATAGTAGTTTTTTCTAGGAAGCATGAACCTGCTCAGCTTCAAACACAATTAATGGGTAAAACGATTTCTCAGGTTTTGGTACACAAATATCTTGGTGTCTGGTTCGACTCTAAAGGCACCTGGGGTTGTCACGTTAGGTATCTGATGAAAAAATGTCAACAAAGAGTGAATTTTCTTCGTACAATAACCGGACAATGGTGGGGAGCCCACCCAGGAGACCTTATAAGGCTTTACCAAACAACGATATTGTCTGTCATTGAGTACGGGTGTTTCTGCTTCCGCTCCGCAGCAAACACACATTTGATCAAACTGAAGCGAATACAATATCGTTGTTTGCGTATCGCCTTGGGTTGCATGCAGTCGACCCATACGATGAGTTTGGAGGTCTTAGCTGGAGTACCATTGAAAAACCGCTTCTGGAGCCTGTCTTCTCGCATTCTTATCAAATGTGAGGTCTTGAACCGTCCTGTGATTGAAAATTTTGAAAGGTTAATCGAACTTAATTCTCAAACTCGTTTTATGACATTGTATTTCAATCACATGTCCCATAATATTAACCCTTCTTCGAATATTCCAAATCGTGTCGACTTATCAAACACTTCTGATTCTACTGTGTTTTTCGATACATCCATGATAGAAGAAACTCGTGGAATCCCGGATCATTTACGCGTGCAGCAGATCCCTAAAAAAATTTCCAATAAATATCGAAACATCAACTGCGACAATATGTACTACACTGACGGATCACTTCTTGATGGGTCCACTGGCTTCGGTATTTTCAATAACAATTTAACCGTCTCCCATAAACTCGATAATCCTGCTCCTGTTTACGTCGCAGAATTAGTTGCAATTCAGTACACCCTAGGGATTATCGAAAAAATGCCAAAGGACCATTATTTCATCTTTACGGACAGTCTCAGTTCCATTGAGGCTCTCCGATCGATGAAAGATGTTAAGCACTCTCCGTATTTCCTGGGGAAAATACGGGAACATCTGAGTGCTTTATCCGAAAAATCGTATCAGATTACCTTAGCGTGGGTCCCTTCTCACTGCTCGATACCGGGCAATGAGAAAGCGGACTCTTTGGCTAAGGTGGGCGCAACAAACGGTGGAATTTATGAAAGACCAATTGCCTTTAATGAATTTTTCTCATTTGTACGTCAGAATACGATCATCAGTTGGCAAAATGCTTGGACCAGAGGGGAACTGGGAAGGTGGTTACATTCCATAATCCCCAAGGTGTCGACGAACCCGTGGTTCAAGGGGTTGGATGTAGGTCGGGATTTCTTTGCGTGATGTCCCGGCTTATGTCCAATCACTATAGATTTGACGCGCATCTCCGTCGTGTTGGGCTCGGGGAAAGTGGTATCTGTGCCTGTGGTGAAGGTTATCATGACATAGAGCACGTTGTTTGGTCATGCCCTGTACACCGTGACGCCAGGTCTAAATTAATAGCTTCCCTGCAGGCCGAAGGTAGGCAGTCGGCTGTTCCTGTTCGTGATGTCTTGGCGAGCCGTGACCTATCCTACATGTCCCTTATATACGTTTTCCTGAAATCCATCCACGCCCCAGTTTAGTCCTACCCCCTTCCGCCCGCATCCAGCCTAACGACAAGAACACGTTAAGACCCCGGATCCGGAAACAGCAATCAGACCCGCACGATACTCTCAAGGCCCGAGGGAGACAACCCAATATGCCAGTCCGTAATATCTTGGCCCAGCAGCGGAACATGTGCTTACCTATGGCAATGAAAACCATCATACAGTAAACCAGTGCTTTTAATGCAAAATATTATAGCTTTAAGTTAGATTTAGTTTCAGCTCGTAGTCGGCAGCGAGGATAAAAAATTTGCTTTTAGTTATTAAGATACTTTAGAAAGTAAGCTACTAGATATAATTGGCGCCGTTAAACATTAAATTGTATTTGTGCCGTGTCAAATAAATTATAGATGAACAAAAAAAAATACCTTAAACAATAAAAAAAAACAATAATATTGAAATTTCATGAAAACTCTTCAGGTAACTAGAAAGGGTCATCTGAGCTTGTCTGTTCTCCTCAGAGAAACACTACCGTGTAGAATAATTATCTTTCACTGCGGAAACAGCTATTCTTACACTGGTGAGCAAATCGACGCACTTGCTTGAAGAGAGCAGGGAATCGTGTGTATCGTGAGCATGCAAAAAAAAAAAACATCTGAAATATCTCTCCAAAGAGATAATAAACTGGTGTGAGCTTTCTCACGCTTAGTAGCTACACAACGAAATTCTCTGCAGTGCTTTTACTTGTGTCTCTTAGGCATTCATCAAATGAGAGGATCATCCGGGTAGAAAAGAAAATTGTGTTGTTCGCTCGTCGCGCATGTTTGCTCTTCGAATTAATCTCAGCAGTGTAGACCGCGGCGTACTTCCGTGTATTCTCCCTAGAGTGATTCACCACTCTTGTTTCGCTCAGATGTGCTGTGAGCAGCCAGTGTGTTTGTTCTTCTGCGAGGAACAGAAACAGCACAAAAGAGAGAAAAAAGTGTAGACAAAAAGTAAACGGTGAATATTCACTCTGTGCTTCTCGCATTTGGAGAAGTATGCTAAGCCTGGACTCATCGATATTTTTGTTGTCTTAATCGTCCAAAAGTCGTCGAAGTAAAACAAAAATGGTTTTAAAAGTATCATTCAAACACGGATTTTGAAAAACTACTGAAAACACACAAAAATTTTTGTTAGAAACATCTGAATTCTCAAAATCAAAATGTCATAAGAAACGACAATCAGAAGTCGTTCTCGAAGTAGGCAAAATCAAAAAGGTTACCAAATACGTATACAGAGACAACAAATAGATCGCCTAAAAACAATCACAGAAAAAAAAAACTAACGTTTTTATTTAGTGTATAAAGTAAAAGCTTCCGTTTTTTTTTATAATTCGAGACTTTATTGTAAAAAAATAGTAACATGCCTATTCCTGAAAATATTGCCTACCGCTAGACAAACTTTTTCCCTATCTTTCGGAATACGAATACCGTGTCGAAATTACAGCACTTCGAAAAGAAACAAAATGTTGGTCATCCAGGCCATGCTTAATTAATCAGCAGAGATTGTAATCGGATGGAGCGATGTTAGGAGTAAGATTCTACTGACATCGCTTCATTCGATTATAACCTCTGGTGGCCGAGCGTTGTCGTGCAAAAGAAACACTTTTTTGCGTCTTATAGATATAGCGCTTCTATGATGGTTTCACCACCAATTTTGCGTCCTTCGCTGTCTATAATTGAAATCGCCGTTTTTGTTGCATTGAAACCACTCACGAAAAGTTCTTTTACTTATGCAGTCTTCACCATAATGCAGTCTTTCAAGCTACAAAACAAAAAGGGCCAATCAATAATTAACAAGTGTGATGATTTGTAGTTGTTGGCTAATACCTCAAGTTCATGATAAGGTATTTCCGTTGTGATGAAAACGGCGGTTCTCAATTTTCACACCTAATAACTTTTTATTTTAAATAAAATCTTTGTTAATTAATCTAAACACATTCTATTTTATAGAATAGAAAAAATTAAAATCAAACCATCAAAAAATAGACCAAAACACAAAAAAAAAAAAATTTTTATGTATGAATACATTTTGAGGCCAATAGTCTCAGTGATAAATGCAATATAAAATATTTTAAACGGAAAGTGGATGTTGAATGGTGAAAGAACAGCAACTAACTGTTTAAATTTGATTCTGTGAACTCATATTTATTTCCCTAAATTTTATAGTCAGTCGAAAGAAAGCTTTAGTAGAGAGATATCGTACGCGTACCTATTATTTGGGCACTTTTTATTTGAGAGTCTGCCACCGATTAAATATTTGGCAGCTTTGAACAGATATTTATACATTGCCTTTGGAACTCACTTTAAAACGCCACTAAGGTCACTGTTGTATTGTGAGCCAAATAAAATAATATTGAAGGGTGTCGACCTGGAAACCTGGAAAATCAAGGAATGCCAGCGAATTCGTTTTTCGATCAGAGAAATCAGGGAAAACTGGAAAACAATCAGGAATTTCTTTTTAACGGAGACACGATTCTTTATCAACGGCTCTTTAGAGCCAAAATAGTTTTTTAGCTTAAAAGGCCAATGCGGTAACTTTAGTTTCATATCCGATCGAACACTTTCTTCACTGGGATTGCAGATTTGCGTTCATCTGATTTTGAAAACTTTTTCGTCAGAATTGAGAATGAATTGAGAATGACTTGAGAAATAAAGCTCAACGTTACTGGTGTAGACTGGAAAAATCATATGAAAAGAGTTTTTCAAAGTGAAGCGTGTTTCTTTCTATCAGTTATATTCTATTTCTATAGGGCAGGCAATTGAAAATTCGTTCAAGAGGCCTAGAGCCACCCCTGCCGGACTTATTGTTTTAAACTATCAAACAAGTCAATTGATACAGGCAAAATAATTGGTAAGCATTGTTCCCTATTATTGAGCAGAAGCCTCACTCAATATTGAAAAAAAAGCTGAAAAAATCAAACCTACGCATAATTTACGGTGAAATTGATCAGGAAAACCACTGGAACGATACTGTTCTTTTTTGTTGATGTTTACAGAACGCGTGTTGTGAAGTCATCGCTAACATCAAACGAACTGCAAATTTACGTTTTTGCGCATTTTTTGTCAGTTACTCTTTCGGCCACAATTCATCCGCCACTGATCAATAAACTAACCTTCCTCTATTAACTGTATATATTATATTTTTTCTCAATCGAATGTATCAACGAATCAATCCGAATCTAAACCGATCGTTGACCAGTTTTGTCGTATAGAGACAATAAACAAAATAAAAAAAAACTCCCGCCAAACAAGCAATCCGTAAAAAAGGTGAATAGAGTTTTGCTAACGCAAATGTGCAAGCAATTGTACCTCTATCACGCACTCAATTCTGGAGGTTAATGCATAAATATTTCATCTGAGAATCATTTATGTCTATTGCAGCATAGAATTTCTGAACCATTTTTTTACTTAATCCATTGCTTGTGAATGGTAAAATAATTTAACATAATTTTCAATTTCAAAAAGTTCATTTAGCGTATTTCATATTTACTACCTTGGCAGCCTATATTTGGAACACTGGCTCCACGAATGCGCCCCGTCATTATCAGAGGAAAGGGAAATTAATCACCAACAATACAATTCCTGCAGTCTGCAACATCGAACGACCTCCAGGCAGCATTCCATAACTCTGTTATGGCTAGAAACTCAACACCGCTTAGTTGTACCGCCAAGTGTTGATCGAAAAGAAGTGCCAAAACGACTAAATACTTACGCTCTGGCAGTGCCAGTTGAACGGATGTCATAATCAGCCTGCGCTTATCGCAATTCTAGCAGGAAGAACTAGCTAGGCTCTCTTGTTGAGCGCAGCCCCACCCAACCCTCCGAGGCAGTCCTTGCAAGCACGGTGCAAACATTACTGCTGGCAACGCCTCCGACGCCTTGTCCTTGATGAAGAGGACGATTAAAATATCCGGTACATCCTGTTCCAGCTAAAGTTTCCTTCAACCATGACCCTGTTGTGCGGAATGCCAATCCCAACAGTATCCTGCCACAGCCAGGGCGCACTGTTTGCGCTTCGAACCATTATCGCCTTGGCTTGCTGTTGTTGTTATTGTTGATGTCACCCAGCGTTATCCAATCGAATGTGGGAAAAATGGAAAATCAATAATTTCCAGTGAAACAGTTCGTCACAGCAAACTCCTCGTTCATTCTCTCTTTCTCGCTCTCGTGCACGTAACAGGCCAAAAGAGCAGTCCTCCGGACACGGTTCGGAGGCGCACTATTAATAGCTACGACTGTTTCGAGCTGCTGCTGTTGCTGCTGCTATGCGGAAACAGTGCTACTAATTGCGCATCTTCAACGGTATGCTGCTGCATAGTGTTTCAGGAGATCTTCTTCCGGTCAGGACAGGAAAGCTGCCATGATTGGAACGATGAAACAGGAGGGGGAGGCGATTGGCAACTAGAAAAACGCGTGCAGACGCCGACAGTTTCAGGTTAATCTGTGAATGTGTGAATGTGAATGTGTGCTTTCGATCTTAAGGGGAAATAAATGAAATGTTATGAAACTTAGCACAATTTTAAATTTATTACAGTTACATATGAGGATCTAATCTTGGGTCTACTTTCAAAAATATTTCTCTGCGTTTTAGTTATCTTTTATTCGAATGAACTGGATAATTCACCAGTAGCTTAACGATTGATCGACGACAGTTCAAATTATGAGAATATTATGTTTACCGACATAAGAACTATTTGATATGATAAGAGAAGTGCTGCACACTGTATATAGTTAACTAGTACTGCTTTTTATTTGTTAACGGGTACTTCAAATCTTTAAATTCATTCGTCTCCGTTATATTGTTAACAGTTTTCAAATTTCCTTGGGCCAAATTGACGTGCTGAAAGTAAAACGTATTGTGTGTGAAACTCTCTGTCTGATTTACAGCCTGCTGCGAATATCCATTTTGTGTATTAGTCTTCAATCATAGCTTAAAACAAACCACAAATCTAAGCCACCCACTAACTTTCTTTTTCTCTATTTCCTCCATTGCAGAATTCCGTTAGACCTTCTAGAAAACCACAGCGTTCAACTTTCGCCAGTTCCCGAATTGGCATCGACCATATCCACACTCGGAATGGGTACTTCCGGCGTTCGATTACACAGTCAATGTCGCTAATGACGTTATTCTTACCAGCGTTATCGTCACCGCAATTACATTATTGCGGTAGTGCCACAGCAACAAACCTTCGGCTATTACAACTAAATGCGAACTGCTCCTCCACTTCCGGGAAAGATTAAAACCGAAACTCCTCACACGGTGTTTCAACGGATATGCAACTTCCAGTCAGTGAATCAACCGAAACTTGACTGCCAGCCAAGTGCGTGTTTTATCGGCTTGTGTGCGTGTAGAGGCTCTTCGAAGAGAATTCGTTGTACAGCGGAAGACGGAAACTTGAAACTAAGGTAGCCATCTCTGCTGTTGGAAGTTCAGAGCCTGTGTTAGTGTATGCGGTTTCGCGCTTTGGCCGGAGAATCATTCGCGGTTCCGCCGGTTTCAAACGTTCGTCTGACCCCAAAAATAAAAAGAAGGAAAGCAAGTGAAAAGCGAAAAGTGCGCATTTTGTGTGTATGTGATTAACCGGAAAACTGCTCCGAGCGCGCATTCAAGAGTGATTCAAATCTGTTTCTGTCTGGCAATTGGCCCAAATTCGCGGGGCAGCTGGGTATGTGGGCATCTGTTGTTATCGTTTGTTGTATAATCAAAAAGTAAAGCTCCTCACTGAACGGATAGTTCCGAGTTGCGAAATCAAGCGAGCCCCATTTAGGAGCGATTTACAGTACAGCGATTATCTTTTTTCCTACAACTCGATCTATAGCATCCGGTAGTGTGTCAAGCGTTGCGTGGCACAACAACAGGCCAAACTGACGGACGTCAAGATAGCTGCCGTGTCAGCCACAGTGAGCGCCAGCACAGCCGTCAGCAGCAGCATGTCGGCCACGATGAGAACTACCCTGCAAACGGTACCGGAGTCGCTGCCGGCCGACCATGTCACGAATGCCGCCCCACCGGTTCAGGGCGCTACCCAGACCGAGTCGTCCGTCAAATCGCACTCGCACGCCACGGCCGCCGCCGCCGTCAAGAACCGCTCGTCCTCTAGCAAGGTAAGTGCTGCGTTTAGCAACATCTTTTGAACACTCAATGAAAGTAAGATCTGTTCCATCGGTGATTTGGATCCATGGGGTGGCGTTAAATCGTGATCTACGTGTGTTGTTTGTATTCAGTACTGCGCTCACAAGCGCCGTTCTCTGGTGTGCGGGTGCTGGGTTATCGTTGTCAAGCTTTACGATTGTTGTTTTTGACCGACTCTAAGTTTCATCAATGCTGAATATGTATTTGTTGTTTATTAATGTTGGGTTTCGATTCGCGACGACTACTGCAAAAAAAATTATCGTTCTCTCCAATATGCTCAAAGCAACATCATATCGGATCCCAATGCTGAATAATTGTGCTATTTTTAAAATTTGTGTATTTATCGTTATTTAAAAACGTATTACAAAAATGTTTAGTAATACTATGTTTGTTTTAGGAACCACGGAAAAGAAAAAATCTTAATTTCTTCTCACATTTCACGACGAATTGAGGCAATTTTTAACATGGTTTAAAACGTAATTCTCCGTGAAGTGTTTACTGTATTACAAACCTTGAAAGATGACCTAACTGGCGTGAGATGACATTGTGACGTAGATCCAAGTGATAAGTTTTTCAAGTAACAACGAAAAGGAAGATACCAAAAGATAGGTCTTCGCATAATGAACAAATTGGCACATTGGTCCATTTTCGAAAAAAATGGCACTTACGTCACTTTGTCATCTCATGGCAGCTAAGTGGTAAGAAATATGCTACAAACAACTATGATTATTGATCCAGGTTACTATGTACGGTAAACACAATTCGCTTTCTAACAACCGATTCATGTTAATTATAACTTACAGCGATGATCATAGTTATTTCTAGCCGAATAGTCTGTCTCTCTTTTGCCATTTTTTTTTGTCTTTCCGATTTGTTTTATTTCTTTTTTTAGCTGTGGTTGTTCCCTTAAAACGATTCGGGGACAAATGTAATTCGAATCACAATTTCAAGTATTTGATAATTGCCACTTCTTTGTTGTTTCTTGATCCGACCACAAAATATCTACTGAAGCGTTTTTCAATTGATTGACCTCCACTATGGGGGCTCTTACTCTCGCCACTTTTTAACTCTACTTCATGTAATCGAATAAACAAATGTTAACATTGTCCCCCATTCACTAGAACTACATATTGGTGTCATATATTCTAATCTAACGGGTGACAACAAAAATTCTGCAATTTTAGTACTGTTGTGAAAAAAAGTAGATGTATCCAAAAAAACACTGATTTATATTTTACGAAGATACATTCATTATTAACATAAAATATTATTGAACATTCGAGAAATGTCCATAATCGGCTTTCCGACGAAGCTTTTCCATGATGCCAGAACAAGAGCGATGTACGGCCTTTTCGAATGAACCTTTTGATTTTGATCATGCATGAACAATCAATTTTGATCATGCAAATTTTGATCATGCATAAACAAAACAAAGAAATACTGGTATATACAATAGATCAGGAGCTTACACATACATACTCTTACTTCTCTATGAGCGGTTTTGTTGTGGAGTAAGAGTGCAAAAAACTCCAGAACTCTATTTGTCACCCGTTAGAGTTTGTCAGCATCGATTTTTATGTTAACACATGAAAATCCGATGAACACAAACATCCTGCGAAAAATGGTTCGAGCCTCATACACTGTTTCCAAAGCTACAAAAACTTGATCGAAATTGTTTTGACCGAAAAAAAAGTTAGAGCTGTAGTGTCAAAGTTTTCAAAATGATTATACCTCATTTTATAGAAGATACAATTTTGTGATTAATCCACATAAAAGTAAAAAAAGGAATTTTAGTTTTTTTTCATGTTTGCATATAAAAATCCACTTTGTTCTGCAAAGTATGGTAAATTTTAAAATAGACAACGTTGCCGAACCATACCTCTATCTGCCTATTAGAATGAACTTTTGGGGAATTATCCTACAATATATTTTTTCAACAACTTCATTGTGATTTTCTACAATTTTCCAATGTGCTACGATGTTGCTTGCTATAACAAAATACCAAACTTTATCACAAGAAAGTGTATTTTTATTTCTTGTATACCTTTAGTTACTAAAGATTTTGATTGAAATCTGCACATTTTTTACAAAGCTGCAAAAACGTGATCGAAATTAGTCTGATCCGAAAAATTGATTTTAGAGCCGCAGTGTCTTTAGCAAAATTCTTTCATTAATACATACCTTCTGTTCTGTTAATTTTTCGAAATGTTTGAATTTTGGGAATTAATGCGAACTCTTTGAATTCTGTGAACTACGAATGAATTTTATAAATTCATGAGTTCGCTGAATTCTATTAGTTCTATATTCATATAATTTCATGAATCATGGTTATTCTAAAAATTCTTAGAATTGTGAATTCTGAGTTTTATGAAATACACGTGTTCTATGAGCTCTGTGAATTCCATGTACTAATAATTGTTCTGAATTCTATTAGATCCGCGAATTTAATAAATACGCGAATTGTATTAAATGCGTAGCTAAGTCTATTTTTTTTTTTTTTTATTTCATAGAAGTTACAATTTTTTTATTAGACCCCCTAAAAGTGAGGAACGAGTTTTACATCTCTCAATTTTGCATATAAAATCCACTTTATTCTATAGCAAAGTTGTGGCCCATAAAATAAACAACTGTGCCGATGACATCATACTTTTATCTGCCTACTAAAATGGAATTTCGTGGAGTTTTTTATCGCCCCTTGGAATCAATTTTCAAAACATAACTTTTCATAATGATTTTCTACTGTTATGCCATTGTGAAATATAACAAAATATACACTTTTACCGGAAAGAGTTTATTATAATCTTATATATTTCTTAAGTTATTGCAGAATGTTATTGAAATAATGCACAAATTTACTAACAGATATCTACACATGTTCCACAAACCACAAACAAATGCCTATATCTGGAGTAAATGATATTTGAATTATACTTTGATATAGAAATCGTTTTGTCTACGAATATTTACGGTTTTTTTGTAGATATCTGTTAGTCAATTAGTGCAATATTTTAATAAAAATCCTCAATAACTAAATAAATATAGGAAATTATTACTTTTTTTCGGGGAAATTATGTGTTTCAGCACATTGTGGAACATTAAAAAAATCAAAAAGTTATATCGAAAAAATTGAATATAGGGAGCATTCTGCAGAAAACTCCACAGAAATAGATTTGAATAGGCAGATAAAAATATGGTGTTTTCGGCAAAGTTGTTTATTCTAAAATGTACCTCAACATTGCCGAAAAAAAGCGGATTTTCATATTCAAAAATGAGGAATAAACACGAAATTGTTTCTTGCTTAAAATTGAGCGTAATTAATAAAAAAACTTTGCTGAAGACACAACAGCTCTAAAATCAATTTTTTTAGTCAAAATAATTTCAATCACGTTTTTGCAGCTTCAAAAACAGTGTGCCATGTTAGGGGGGAGAATGTTTTTTGATGAGTTCTGTTATCATAAAAAAATCTTTTCATTTTAGGAATTAATGCGAGTTCTTTGTAAATTTCAGGAGTTTAATGAATTATATGACTTTATACATTTGTTGTATAAGTTCTCGAACTCTATAAGGTCTATATTCATATAATATAATAATGTAATGAAACATAGTAATTCTATGAATTCTCAAAATTGCGAATTGTGAGTCCTATGAAATACACGTGTTCTATGAGTTCTGCGAACTTCATGTACTAATAATTGTTTAAATACAACGAATTAAATGAATTCAACGTATTCTATTAAATGCGCAGCTGAGTTCTCACTGTTTTTACTTGTTTATTTTGAAAAAAATTAACCTATAAAGTATTTAAAATATAGCTAATCACCAGCTTCGACTTTGACTCATCTTTCTGGCTATCCAATCAAGCCATTTTTCGATGTCTTCATGTAAGCAGAACTGTTGATCATCTAATCCATGTGCCATCGAACTAAACAAATAATAATCGGAGGGCGCAATATATGGATAATTTGGGATGATTTCCCATTCAAGCGTTCCTATGTCAACTACTTTGACAGTATGAGACCGAGCGTTGTCATGCAGTAGAATCACTTTTTCATGCCTCTGCTCGTATTCTGACCACATTCTTGCGTAGTGCTCGGCTTAATCGCATTACTTGAAATCGATACCGTTCCTCAGCGATCATTCGGTTTCAACAGCTCATAATAAATCTAGAGAAACATTTCCAAAGGTCCTATCTGCTTTGATCGATTTTTTGATCGATCACTTTCATTCAATCACCACAACCTATTAAACACCTTTTACGGCACTTTATTTGCACAAGTTGATAGCGGAGGGATAACTCTAGCCTTCTGAACAAAAACCACGCTTGGGAGAGTTACTAAAGCTGAACCATTATCAAAATAAAAAGACGCTCCGGAAAAACGATAAAAGCAGATAGGACCTTTTGAAATGTTTATCTAGAAATAACACCGGCCAGGTCCCACCAAATATACAGAATAACCTTCACAGCGTGTATATCTGGCCGAGCGACTACGTAGAACTATGACCGGGCAGTCCTCATGGCTCATGGCTGGTTGCTGAAATGAATCCATTTTTCATCACCTATTATGATGCAATGCGGGAAATCTTTCTTGTTTGCCGCTGGTTACGGAAAAACACCATACAACGTCCCGTAGTCTCAAATCATAGGGAACCCAAATTCGTTGTTTTTGAATCTTTCCCAAAGCATGCCATCGTTTGGAAATGGCTTGGCGAGTAACTTCTAACACCGAGATAAGCTGGGTCTGCGTTTGGCATGGATCCTCATTGAGTAATTTCTCCAATCTAGTGAATGCGAAGGTTTTTGGGCTTTTTTCACGCGGGAAGTCATCGAATGAAATGTGAGACGAATTTTTTCAAACCTCTTTTAGGTTCAACGGTTTCAGAAATCTTTGGTTGTACAGAATTGTTGAAACCTGATAAAAAATCTTGTTTTTACCCATATAAATTATAAACATTAACACTAAATTTCAATTTACAATGAGTTATTTATTAGAGAAATTTGAAGTTAGGCCGTTACAAATTTTATTTTCATTTTATGTCACCCCCCCCCCCCCCCTTCAAAAATCTTGAATATTGGAAGGGGAAGAAAAAAACAGCTTAAACCGTTTTGTTCATTTTATTGGTTTTCCGACAGCATAAATGCTTTATTTAGCCACAAACAAGTCCAGTGACAGCGAGAGTGTCGTCAAAAGGCAAGCGAAATAAATACTAATAATAATAATAATAAAGTGTTATTTTTCAACATTTATTTGAGTGCAAGTTACAAACGTCATAACTTGCACACAAACTTTGATCAAAGATATTTCTTTTTTTTCGTCTCGGTGTTATTTATTTTTTGCCACCCCCTTTGCTAACATTGATAACCTTGGACATAAAAAGAATTCGAAATTTGTATCAGCCTTATTACTAAACACTGTTAAAAAGTCCTGAAAATTACAAAATAAACACAAATTTTTTTATTATGGCAAAAAAAGTTTAATTTTGTAACATGAATTCTCACTTTCAATTCCTACAATTCCGATTATTAATTGAATAACTAAACTTCCATGATGCAACATGATTCTAAAAATAATTTCAAATGATAAACTGCCGTTCCAATCATAGAAGTCCCATGTTCTACACAAACCTTATGCACGCTGGGACAGCTATGCTTGGAACGGCAGTAAAGCTCTTAGTGATTAACTTTGAAAATGCATCCGTTGTTGAGATATTTTATAATTAGTTTTGGCAAATTTCAGTTTATTGTGGAAATACGCTTTTTGTGACTTGATTATCATTCTTCAGCAACATGCATTGATTAATTGAAATGTACGTTCAATATAATTTCATTCTTTGTTAGCAAAGAAATTGGATGGATAATTCAAAATTGCGCTCATCTACGTTGCACTTTTTTATGCTGATTGCTGAAAAATATCAGGGAAAATCAGGGAATTCAATTATGAACGGTTTTTCGCCAACCTGAATATGATATTTGCGGTAATTTCAAAGCATAAAGCTCTTAATAAGTAACTTCCTGAATGCATCCTGTTTAGAGATAGTTCAAAATAAAGTTTGAACAATTTGTTTTTTTTTTATTAAAATACACCTTTTTCTTAAGTTACTCGAGGCTCTCCAGTAACACCCATATTACTACATACATTAAAGATTACTGTTTGTTCTATATAAAAAATGTTACGTGAACGAAAATAATAGTTAGAAATTCTCTTTCTCTTCTCTTTATTTTGTAACTTTTCTCATTTATAAGAATGAAGAAAGAATTCATTGCTAGCAAAGCCAAAAGAAAAACAAATAAAATATAAAACTGATAAAAACATTGTTCGAGAGCATTAAATGAGCATGTAATTTATCTGATGGATGTACAATAAAACTGTTTCTTTTGTCACAAATTCGGTGTGTTAGCATTTCCTCAGAATTTAATAGGCACTGAATTTTCATATCATATATCAAGGGTTCTTCCGATTTGGTTCTTACAGCTTAAAACACACAAACAACGGTGTAGCACTCGTTTATTTCCGGGGAACTGCACAGTGAAAAAAGGCTAATTTCCACATTTTACTCGTTGCATCAAGGATTTTAAAATTAAACAATTCAACATTTACGCTCTGTGTGACAGCAGCATTTCGTGCTATGTCATTTATGCGCGAAAACATGGCCTTGCGAAACGAACGCCACGGACGCGTATAAAAAACGAAAAAAAAATCTGTTCTTGAAAACATTAACTGTTTTTTGCGCTACACAAGAACCCGAACGAAAGCGTGATGATAGAGCGTATGTGCTGTGTTTCAGTTTATCTGTGTCGTTGTTTGAAACTCAGCACACGTACGTGATCACCGTCCACCGTTCCGGAGCAGTGATTGATAAATAATCCAACAATCCTATTAAACTGCCCATTCGTGTATGTAGCAAATCCTGTACACCTGTTTCCAGCTTGTTATTTACTGGCCTTATCCTTTTCTGCCGGTTATTGCGTGTATAATACGTTTTATAATATATACAATCAAAAATAGAATTTATTATACCGACCTGCTGCTGGTGCTTACTGGTCAGACTTGCATGTTTCCCTCGCTTGCACCGTGAGCATTATCCATCCGTTCGGTTCACATGACCCAATTCGCTTCAAAGGTCGTGCAGATTGAACCACGTTACTGCAGTCAGAGTCTGTGCACACTTGAACTTAGAAATTTCAAGCAAATTCAACGCAGAGAACCGTCGTCGTCCTTGTTCTCTGACCCTTTATGTCCTTCCAATTAACGCGATTTATTATACAGTTTTTCCGCCCCCGTAACATAAATCTCTTTTTTGCCCGTTCGATAGGAGGATCAAGCCCACGAAAGCAGCTTACCGGCAAATGACAAATCCCATCAAGGACGAATGATTTTTTTTTTATTTTATTTTTCAATCTTTCCGCTCCAAAGCAAAAACCTTGTAGTGCACTTGGAACAGCCGGGGTAACGAGGAAATCCGAAACTAACGCCCTCTTGTGCTCTAGCGATTCGCGTCCGCCCTTCGTTACGATCCAGTAAACCGTCGACGTCGATTGCATTACTTCCGATGGCAGCATTTTCCAGCAGCAGCTTTTGCGACTTTGCTTGCTCGCTTCGTATCCGAATCAATGAGCTAACTAACGTGAATAGAATCAATCAATATGTGTGTGTGAGTGTTGCGACTCACGAGAGAGTACTGCCTTGCTACCCTTGAGCCGGTTGATGAAAAGACTGTTGACTGGCCCAATGTAGTAAGGATGAAAAATTTTCTCCATCATAACTGCAATATGGCCATCTGTGATGAATACTCAATATTTAGTGCTGTCGTTTGAATGAGAGATGAATCTCGTTGAAGGGGGGCAAGTGTAAGTTGTATTGTAACTTTAATTGAAATTTCATGCCGAAAATCGCTCATTCGATGCTAGCAGACCCTACTGAGAGATACATCGATAATGGATTCGAATCGTTTTAATGAAGACTGATTACTAAGTCATCATAATTTCGAGACTTGTGTGTAAACAACATAACGGTAAACAGTTTTGCGATGACATTGTTTATAGAGGATCAATCCCACGAATGGAAGTTTAACTTAGTTAAAATATATGAGGCTTTTTTTCTAGGGAAACGAAAAATTGATTACCGGCGTAAATAAAACATTTCCGCTTAGTTAAATTTATCAACCTGAAACAACAACATGGACTTTTATTGGTACAAACTTACTGCCAAAAGCAAATTAAACCCGCCCACGGCCATCATGCGTCCAAAAACTTCCAGTTTTCTTATCTCCAGAGAATCTCGATACCAATTGAGGAAAAAAAACGCGACCCTAACCAACTAGAAGCTTTCGCTATCACCCACCGTCCCTAATTGGATAAAGGAAAACAAAGCAAAACTTTATGAACTCATCGAGTTTGTAATTTGGACCTCTGTTTCTTCTCTGTCGATTCTCTGTGCTGTTCGCATCAATCTTGGCGCGGAATGACGTAACAACACCATCGTCATTGTTACTCATCGCCTAGTGCTCGTGTTATCACAAAGGCCGGCTGCCGACTCGAGATATGAAGAGAGATGCTGCTTCTTGGCTGTACAGCAGCTGTCAGTCAGCAGAGTTGTTGATGTGAACAATGTTGTAGTGCGTATTACGATTAAATAGAGCAAACATCGGTAATTGTTTCGCTGCGAGCTTACTTTTGAGTTGAGGATGGAGCAGAAAGCGCAGCGAGGGATGCAAAGTGGATCATTAGTTCTGAAATTTAATTTTGTTGGATTGGCACGATACAGCCAATTTTTGCAGCCAATTGCCTTTCAACGCTTGAAATTTGTAGTTCGCTACATTTGCCACTTTGGTGTTTGAGAGGGAATTAGACTGTCGACTTTTGAAAATATATTCAGAGCGAAACGAATTGAAACGTATAATAGTTGGTACTTGATATAAGAAGTGCTCAAAGTATTTTTCGATTCTTAAGGGGTGTCCAGAGAGTGTGTATTTGATTTTTGCGTTGTCATGTCATGTCATCAATTTGATAATAACATTTCATTATTGCGGCCAGACTTCCTGAAATCTCGCTCGCACAAAGAAGAGACAGTGTGCTTTGCGCTACTAGTCTCGTTTCTCATTCAGTCGCTTCGTGCTGTGTGCAGCGTGCGAGCGAGAAAACTTACCATTCGTACGAGCCATGTCTCGTCGCATGGGAATTTTTATTGCGACGTACACGAAGATATCTCGTCTCTCAACTTAACGAGTGCGGTGCATGGGCGTCGCGTACTTGAGACAGCTTGCGTGCAAATTCTCGTGAGCTCGTCTCGCGAGCTTGCCTCGCATGTTGCTTTGTGCTAATGGTGCGAGAAGGAAATTGATTTTGCGCAGAAGGAAACAGGCAGGGGATTTTATGTTTTTTTCATTTACGGTGTTATAGCAGCATGCATCAAAACACCGTTAGAATTATCAATGATATAACCTAGTTCATTCATTTATCAATTCAAAATTCTATGATTAATTCATCCGACTTTTGTTAACATGAAATAAGAACGTTTTGTTACTATACTTATTATGCTAACGGTACGAAAATGCACCGGATGCAGAGTGTTACGTTGGTTAACAGAAGTGTTCCTTTCGTCGGTTTAGATGTCATTGACTATCTTATGATCGAACTCTGTTTTGTAGTTCTAAGGATAAAAAATGTGGTTTGAAATTACAACATAAGTTTTTCGGGAGTTAAAAATAGTAAAACCATTGAAATTGTTTATATTTTCTAGTACATGTTGATGTTGGATAGAATTTTCGAATTGAGTACACTAAAGTCGCTTTTTATGCGGGGGATACATGCCGCGTAAAAAACCGCGTAATTTCCGGAATCCGCGTAAAAAAAACCCGCGTAAATTCTGCAATCCGAGTGAAGAGGAACCGAAATCCGCAAGAAAAAAAAAATACCGCGTAAATTCCGGAATCCACGTAAAAAAACGCGTAAAAGCGACCTTAGTGTATAGCTATTGCAAATCAGGTTCTGAAGGTTCGTGATAATCTGATCGTAGTAATATAGTTTTATGAATTCTTCCGATTAATACACCTTCAGAAGGGTCTGACGGCATATATCGTATGTAGGTACGGTAGGCAGCCTATACACCAGAGAGACGCAGAGACACTCACCGTTAAGGCAACTGTCAACATCAAAACGGATAACGGCAATGCAAAATTATACAGCTCGCCCGTTTTGATGTTGACAGTTTCCTCAACGGTGAGTGCTTCGTCATTTCTCTAATATACAGTTTCACTAAGGTACAGTACGGGCGTCTCGCTCAGTTCGTAAAGCGATAAGACAACGTGTGGTGCGCCGCAGTCTCTTACCGAAGAAAAAAAAGAAAAGAAACCTCTCGTCGTTTCAGCGCGTGTACAGGAAATCTGTGTACACGAGAAAGTCTCACGAGCTGTAGCGCACGAGCTGTATCAAGTATGTACAGTACGGGCGTCTCGCTCAGTTCGTAGTGCGATGAAACATCGCCTTGCGCATCGCAATCCGAACCGAAAGAGAAGCGAAAGAGCAACCTGCAAATTGCATGTGACGTGTCTCGTCTCGTCACACATGCATGGAAATTCTACGAGCGAGAGAAAGATTTCTCTCGTCGCTTAAAAAAAAAACGCGTGCACGGGAAGTCTGATTGCGGCACTTGCTGAGTTGCTGACTTTGCCAGTCAAATTTAAATTTCGATAAAGTTTCCTAAAAAAGGAGATATTTGATGTCATTTTTAGAATGATACATACATAATTCAATTAGAAATCCTGTTAATTTAAATTTAACCAAAATATAGTTTTCTATCAAAATTATAATTATGTTCGATAAATATATCTACTTGATTTTAAAAATTTGTACTGTCGTTAGCTCGACCTAAATGAAAAAAGTACTGAAGTCATGCAGTCAAAACCTTTGTTGTGAATCGATTTTTGAATTAAAAATACGCAAAGTTTTACGATTTTTCGAACATAATGGGAAAGAGCGTGTCATAGACTTGTTTGCCATACTATTACTTTAGTTTGCTTAACCCATTCCCGGCGGGTGATGCCATATGGCATCACGCGACATTCAAACTTTGATCTAAGTTTGACAAATCCACTTAAAAATTTTCACAATAAAACTATTCAGTATGGTTAGAAAACAGATTGATCTTTAATATGAAATACAGTTTGTATCAATTGTGCATATGAGTAATCAGAGTTTGAAATTAACTTTTTGAATTAAAAACTGATTTCTCTTTGCCGGAAATGGGTTAACAAATAAATATTGCATGCTCCATCTTACATTTTCATGCAATTTCTTATTGAACTACTTCGAATTTTTGTGGTGGTCCTGAAAAGGACAGTTTTTTAACTGCACACTGTGTGTTTTCACGGAAAAAAAAACTATCACTTCAATATTCTCAAAGTTTCATCACCGAAAAACCGTAGCTACCAATGACCTCAATAATATTCTACGACAATAGGCTCTGTTATGATACATCGTTATTTTCAATTTTAAAAACAATTTGTGATATTTATATGGATGAAAAACATCAGGTATTCTGTTCTCATCTCTGCAATATGCACTACTTGCCATAAATTCGGAATTGTGTCACAGTTTCAACACCAAATTTGAATTGCAATTGTTTAAAAAAGTTAGCATCATCTTAGTGAGCAGATTTAAGTAAATTTATCTCGTGATTCTGATAACCTAGAGGGTTGTGTCCTTCAGCAAAGTTGTTCAGGACGTCACCCGTGGTAGGAGTGCTGTATGGTTCAGAATTCAGTTGCAACGCCAGCCGAAATGGTCATCTTAAATTTGAAAAAAAAACTCTATGCAAAATGTTCACCTGTTTGAAAAAATACGCTGTGCAAAACTTCAGCTCAATTGGACTTGAAATGGGGTGGCGCAAAACGAATGAAATTTGTGTTTGTTGAAATACGAAAAATCACCCAAGGGTACGGGAAATTGTGGTTTTCAATTTTTTTATTTTGTCAGATGGCTTAAAAATACCTTAAACGTCGTGATCTTGTGTCTTCTGTTTTTTTTTTTTAAACCAACCCTCGGAATTCGGAAAATTTAGCAACTATCTTTAGAAATTGATCGCTAGTGTCTCCAAATCACTTGTATTACAATATAAACAATAAATAGCACCAAATGCATTATATTTCATCAAAGTGATACATTAATTCGACATAGGATGGTGCATGCAAGCATGGAAATTTTCACTCACTAGCAATATTTCGTGCAAATGTGTTCTTTGATACATCAGTTATCGTTCAATTGTTTCCACTCGCGTACAAGTTTTCCATAGAAACGCTGCTGATTGTTTTTCGCTTCTAAGAGTTCCGAATACCATAGAAGGAGACTGAATGATTCAAACACGATAGTATTTATTGTATCCAAGTTCACTTGCATTCAACGTTATCGCGAGAATCTTTAAGATATTATCGCCAGTGATACAAAATTATGAATCCAAATGAACGTTAGAGTGCTTTCAACTGTTTGCTTACCAGAGCAAGTAGGTATCATCAATGCTTACGGGAATGGTACCATGGTGCATTAGCATGTGATATTTGAACTCACTAAGAATCATCGCGGTATATCACGGTGAAAGCACGATGTGGAGTAGCCGAATTACGCCTGCAAGCAACCAACATTTGAAAGAATCACTGCGATCGCTTGAATGCAATCGTTCACGATTCTTTCGTGAAACACTCGCTATATGTTGCTCGCTCCACCGTAGGCAGGCAATACTGAAACAAAATCTTCAAAGAAAGCTACCATATATTTCTATGCTATAAGTTGTCTCTTGCATGCGTGAGAATGTGTAACTTTTAATGACGATGGTTTACTGGGATTGAAAGCTTATGAATAGCAAGTTCAAAAATGATACCCGAATGATTGTTATGTGACACGATTTTTTCCATCCTTGGGTGCAAGAATTGTGTAAAACATGAACCTCCTTTTCAGATTTCAAAACAGTCAAACAATCCATCGCTTTGCGCCACCCCATTTGAAGTCCGGTTGAGTTGAAATTTTGCATAGGGTGTTTTTCGGGCAGATGAATTTTTTGCATAGATTTTTTTTTTTAAATCCTCTGGTCACTTTTTTCCTTACAGTGCTTGGCAGGTTGAGGCTTTTTGAGTATAATTTATGTCGTGAATCCAGTTGTAGATTTCAGCAAAGTTGTTTAGGAGGACAACCGCTTCTAGTTGGTGTACAGATTGATATGGAATCCAGCAGCTAGTTTGCAAGAAGTTTTAAGTATTTTGAAATTATTTTATCTCTTGAATCTAACCACTTGGAAACCTGCGGTCTTCGGGAAAGATGTTCTGAAGATCACGGGTATCTGGCTGGCTAATAGTTTAGTTCAGGATTCCTTTATAACAAGATTCTAGTGTGCATGAAATTTTGAATATTTTCTATTCACTTTATCTCGTGAATTCAAGCAATTCTTCTGCGATGCTTCCTCAAGTATTTTGCAAGCACTACCACAAATATTTAAGGTGTTGAGGTCGCATCTCTTCATCCCACGGTCCAGCTCATTTCAAGTAGGGTTTGCAATATTCCCGGGAATTAATTCCCCGGGAAACGGGAATGAAACATTTCATTCCCCTGGAATTCCCGGGAACGTGGAATGAAGAAAACAATTTAGCAAAAATTTGATTCAAAATAAAACTTATGAATAAAAGGTAACAAAAAATTTTTTTATAATTTCATTTTCAATTTGCATGAAAAACGAATTAAAGAAAAAACAAAACTTATTTGGGTTAACATTATCATCATCAAATTTCGCTTTATCTCGCTGAATCACCACTGGTATTTGACTCCTAGAATACTTTCAAATCACCTATTCCAGCTATTGCTACATTTTATTAGTAACTGGAGTGTCCAATTCTTCCAGTTTGTTATGCAGGCATTTGTTCAGACAACTATTTGATATTTTTGGTACGAACTTTTTAGGCAACATATTTGTTCGTGCTAAAAAATAAGCTATACTATAACTCAATAACAAATATTCGCTCGAAACTCTGTTTGCTTAAATTGTAGCAAAGCCTCTCGGCTCATTTTTTATCGAATATATTTGCTATGCCATTATGCGATACGAATATATAAAAAAATCTGCGTAGCCAATTTAGTCTCATGGACAGAACATTATTTCAAACCCTTTTGGGGCTGGTAGAGTTTTTTGTGGAAGACATAAACATTCTGGATAGAAACGATATAATACAAAATAATCAGTTCAACACGACTCAGAATAAGTCAGTTTTGAAGTATTTGAATACTTACGTAATTAACCTGAAAAGATAATTTTTACGTTGAAATCGCGGCCACGACTCAAGTTACACCAACTTTGAGTTTCATTACATTATTTAATTAAGGTCACATTAATTTACGGGTTTCAATTTTTTTCAATGACCAAAAAAATTTAAACAACTATTCGCTCAATAGTGTCTAAGTAACAAAAAACGTTTCCTAATTTTTCGTTCACTGAATAAGACAGCAAATACTTTTGACAAATATTTGAAGCAAAAAATTCGATATTACACGGCAAACAAATTTTGACCGTCATTTGAAGCTTCGTCTAATGCTTTAGTGCTGGTATAGAGTTTGACGACTTCGCGTTTTGATAGAATATCTACTTTTATTGCACTATAGCCGAGGGAACTTTGAATTGGAAGTCTCACGAAATTTTTCGAGGAACTCGGGAATCCCGGAAAGCAATATTTCTGTTCTCGGGATCCGGGAATCTCGGGAAAAGATATTTCCCGGGAAATCGTTCCCAAAATTGCAAACCCTAATTCCATGCAACTCGATTGAACCTTCGAATATCGTTTAGCAGTAGGGCTCAAAAGTTTCGTCTTCTCGAAAAAAGTCCCCATGCAAAATTCAGCTCAGCCGGACTTCGACTTTTTTTTTTGATCGATTTTTTATGTCAATTTTTTTTATATCGGCAATTCTATGAACTACTGTGCTGTTCGTGCTTTGTCTCATCCGTCAAAAAAGTAAAACTTTGACCGCTTTGAGACTACTTTCTTATGTCCAATTGAGCTGAAATTTTGTATATGGACATTTTTCGAGAAGACGAAACTTTTGAGCCCTACTGCATTTTTTTCCCATATGTTCCATTGGCCCCAACTCAAAAAAATTGAAGTCCCAGAAAGTCGATTTGTTATTCAAAAAAAAAAATTTCAAATAACACTAGATCTCGCTGTTTCATGCATTACAAAAACATTTGGCATCAAAAGAAAAAAATATATATTGACGATTTCACTGCTGGGCTAGCAGCACCCTTTCAGAGTTCTATGAAATATGGTGGGTGTGTAGTAGGGTGCCAATCACTTGTATGAGAAAAAAGTAATCAAAAAATTTAGGAAAAAAACCCTATACAAAATGTTTACCTGCCCGAAAAACACCCTGTGCGAAACTTCAGGTCAGTTGGATTCAAAACGGGGTGGCGCAAAACGAAGTTAGACCTTGAGAAATCCAAAAAATCATAAAAATCATGATTATTTTCAGATAATACCAGATCTCGACGTTTCATGCATTTATAAGCTATCTGACACCAAAAAATTTTCTTGGGTTTCGATTTTACACTAGGTGTTTTTTCGGACATGGTTTCTTAAAATTACCATTTTGGTTGGCATCCTATTTTTTAGTGCTATTTTTTTAAAAATTATCTAGACTCACATTCAAAGAGGACTGAAGTTTTTTTTTGTAAATCGATATATCTGAATAATGACAAGAGAAAAAAGTCGTCAAAGAATGAATTTGAGAAAGATGTCTGACTTTCCATTTAAAAATATTGAGAAAAATAAATAATTGAGATCCTACAAAAACAAAATTTTATCGTAACCGTTATGTGTTTGACAATAAAACACCCTTACGTGCCCCCAAAATGGTCCTTCGCGAAAAGATTCTACTGGGGCTTCACTAATAACATAACTCTTCGGATGTTATGTGGTGGTCCTGAATAGATTCAAAATGGCAACTGTGGTCGATTTACGGCCTATGAATGTCATCCCTGCTCCGAAAATACTCATATTGGGTGGTATTTGGCCATTTTTGGCTGATTTTCATGAACCGGAAGTTGCCACCTTGGATTTCAAAACGACGTCTAGGGTCGATTTCAGGTCATCCTGATTTCGGAAATACCCATAACCGTATATATTACTTGTTAACAAGTTCTGAAATCACATGCGTCTCATCGACGTCAGTAATGACAAGGATTAGAGAAAAGTTGTCAAGGGCTGGCGTATAGAAAACCGTCTGGAATTCATTGATTATTCATTGAAACTCTTCTGAACATTCCAACATGGTTACTAGACTGGGACACGGTTATATGGGAAAGAAGAGATGGTGTTTTTTTCTCGCTCCCATGCACTTTACGTGTTCCTTATAGGTCCTATAACAACTGTGTAACTTTTCAGATCAATCGGTGAAACGCCCGATTTTTAAAGCTTCCATACGATTTTATATGGGAAAAACCACTTTTTCAAAACTTTTTCTATAGAGATGTCCAGTTGGCTCTTAAAAATAAATCAATCAGAATATTTAAATCATATGGTATTTATAGGAAATTTTCCTGGGAAAAACTCTTCTGATGACCGCAAGGCGCTACCTTGCTTGTGAAAAAAAATATTCACCCCAGACTGATTGAATATCTGAAGGGCTCACCATTGAATTTTACTAGCAATACTGCTGCAGCATGCTGCTGTTCCAAATTCAACCATGTGATGAGAAAGAATATCGCTTAAATTTATCTTGGAGGCTTCCTCGAAGATTCTATGAGCAAAAATCACGCTTTGAAAACTAATTCCACGCGATTTTTTTTCTCATACTTAAGCAAGTTTGCAATAGCAGCATGCTGTAGCAGTGTTGCTGGAAAATTTCAATGGTGAGCCGTCCGTCAGACATTCAATCAGTTTGGGGTGAACAGCTGTTTCTACAAGCATCGTAGCGCCTTACGGTCTTCAGAAGAGTTTTTCCCAGAAAACTTCCTACTAATATCATGTATTGATATTTTTCAAAAGCCAACTTGACATCTCTAGAGAATAAGTATTGAAAAAGTGGATTTTCCCATATAAAATCGTATGGAAACTTTAAAAATCGGGCGCAAATCGGGCGTTTTATCGATCGATCTGAAAAGTTACACAGTTGTTATGGGACCCATAAGGAACACTAGATGTGCATGAGAGCTAACATTTATTTTTTGTCCCACCCTAATGGTCACTCTTAAGAAAAAAAAGTTTTTCTAACAAAACTTCTCTATTTGAAAATCTCAAATTTGTTCAAAATGCAAATATCCAATATTGTTGATGTTTTATTTTTTTTTAATTTCAAACTGTTTGTTTAGGTACAAAAGAAAACAAAGCTACCAACGCAAAGCAAAGCAAAGCCTTGGTGCTACAATCCGATTCGGAACTTAACCTTCAGTTATACACAGACTTACCAGCCGACTGTTAAGTGTACAGGACAATTGCGGGCTAGCGTTACGATTCTACTGATACTCACAGTCTTTCCCGTGCCGAGACTCGAGCCTACGACAACTGGCTTGTTAGGCCAGCATCGTACCTTGAAACGCCTACTTAGCAGTTGCATCAAATCGTCGTTTGAAGCTTTGTTTACAAAAATGTTTACGTACATTAATAATCAGGGTGGCCGGGAATCTACCGGAAAAAGCGGGAAAAAGACGGGAATTTCAAATCACCGGAAAAAAAACGGGAAAAGCGGGAAATTAGGCTTCACATCAGGAAAATCATCCTCCTGCATGTCTTCTACTAATGTTGTCAATGAACGAGTTGTAGCAAACTAATTCCTAAATCTGGAAAATATATACATTGGATTAAAAAAGAAAATCATTTATTTTTTTATTATTTTTTTTCCAAATTGTAACGATCTAAAATTGATGTCATTGAAAAACTATTTCGGCAATACAATTTTTTGATATATCTCAGAATTTTCAAGACGATTTCGTTAGGATGTGTTGTATACTGTTTTAAAAAAGGAGCTCAAATTTATCGAATTTCTAAAAAACTGTCAAGCTTTTGTTTGGAAATGTATTAAAATTGCTTTTTACGCAGTTTTTTGTTTGTTTTGGACGTGAAGTCCTTTTTTAATGCGAATTTCGGAATTTCCGTGGTTTATCATGCGGATTTCCAGGAAAAGTCGCGTTTTACACCGATTGTTTCAAATAATATTCTTTTCAAATTGCTTATTCAGAGTGTCGGTTGAATTTATTTAACGGATTTTAGAGAATTTCTCAAACATTTAATTGGTCCCAAGATCGAAACTTAAAAAAAAAATGTTTCGAGATGACAGATTTCAACGTTTTATGAATTTCCAACACATTTTCCATAAAAAAATAATTTAAACAGCTCCATGTGAATTTTTTCATTGCTCACTCTGAGGCATTTCTTCCCGATCGATGTTCGCTTGAGAACAAATTTTGCATGAGAAGACAAAACTTCTAAGCTATAGTTTAAAACGATCGGTGTTTAATTTTTTTTCCATACATTCCATTGGCATTCAAGAGCAGGTTTACAGAGAGTAAAAGCAGAAGGAAGATTGTCAACGGTTTTGAAATAAAAAGGGCGCAAATTGTGAAGGTTTCCATGAAGGTACTCGCTATAGTCGATAAACAGTTAAAGGAAAAAATATTTTTGAAGGAGAAATATTTTTCATAGTTTTAATAACACTATTCTCGCAAGGATATATATAAACATGTAAAATTGATGTTTTTCACATATTTTTCAAAAATAAAGCACCGAGAAAATTTAAAACCTATCATCAGGAAAACCGGGAAAAAAGCGGGAAATCGAAAATTGATTTTGAATGGTCACCCTGCATTAAAAAACTTTTACTTGAGACTATTTCATGTTTCTACAGAGGATGTTGTTCAGACTTTCCGAGAACATTTTTAATGACATTCAACTTATGTTTGAATGTTAGACCTGAATTCGAGTTGAGGGATTTTTCTACTTTTCCGATTGTTTCTACTTTTTCGAGTTTGGCGCTATACGTGAGTTACATGTATTTAATCGTTTTAATAACCTTTTTTCTAGCTAAAACTTATCTCGTCCTTTTGAATTATTTTCAACAAGATTTTTTGCAAATTTTAATAAAACTTGCTATTGTTTGCAGCTCACGAAGATTATTGATTACTTATTGAATGTTTCGACAATATACGGGTTTAAATGGTTATCCATCACTTCCCAATCTCGTCAATCAATTCTCACTTTTTAGGTTTAACTTATGTCTCACAGCAATTTTACTCGTCATAATCATACTCTTTTCAACGAAAGAAAATTGCGAGAGAAAAAATCATTGCTACGGGCATTTTACATTTGTATATAAGAATTTCCAAACAACATTTTTGGTCAGCATCATTCCTGAACATGGCCGCAGTAAGTCAACTGTCCTGCGTTTGAAGCTAAATACAAACAAGTTATACATATCAGCATGGCATTTTAAAGATGGTATTAATTTTACCATGTTGAATCATAAGTTTTTATTACTTTTTTTTCGGCGCGGATTTAGTTTTCACGGCGCGGATCCAAAAACCCGCGGCGCGGATTTTGCGGATTCAAAATTAAGGTTTCTGTAACAACCCTGCATACTGAACAACTTTACTGAAAACCACAGCTCTCTAGCATATCGAAATTGCGAGATAAGTTAACGTCAAAATACGAAATTGCGAGATAAGTTAACTTCAAAATACGAAAAATTTCGTGCACACCAACGCCGCCTAGTGGCAGACTTCTACACTAAACTGTCTGCCCATCAGAAGCCCCCGGCCTTCTGAACAACTTTCCTGAAAACCACAGCTTTCTAAGAGGTCGGAATCGCAAGATAGGCTACGTTAAAAGAACTGTATGCACATTAACGCCACCTAGTGACACTAAACTGTCTGCCCACCAGAATTCCTCGACCTCCTGAACAACTTTACTGAAGATCGCAGCGTTCTATGTGGTCGGAATCGCGGGATAAATTAATGTCAATATGCGAAGAATTTTTTATGATGATAACTAGTGCCATGTAACGGTGGAATGCGGCACCGAATCGTCCATCATTCTGAAGGCTTTGGCCTTTTAAATAAGATTTCTGAAGACCACAACCTTCTAGAAGGTCGGAATCGCGTAATAAGTCTGCCCACTAGAAGCCCTCGAACTTCTGAACAACTTTACTGAAGATCACAGCTTTCTAGGTGGTCGGAATCGTGAGATAAGTTAACATCAAAATACGAAGAATTGCGTGCACACTAACGCCACCTAATGTTAGAATGTTGTACTAAACTGTCTTCCCACCAAAAGCTTTCGACTTTCTGAACAACTTTGTTGAAGACCGTAGCTTTTAAGGAGGTCGTAATAGCGAGATAAGTTAACAAAAAAAAGTGAATTTCGATGCCCCTAGCTAGCTCGGAAATGTGTTAAAAGGCCACAGAGTACATGCACCCCGGGTTCGTTGATTCTACGCTTGCTTACGAGAATAATTCATTGAGGTCTCTGAAGACTTTACGCTCTTCGACATGTTTAAGAGCACCAGAATTCACAGGAACTCTTAAGTAGCTATAATCTTTCATTTATTTCCAGTTTCTTTTCGCTTTTCGCTTTTGTCAACACATGTTTGCCATAGAGTTCAAACTGAAATTAAATAAAAGATGTAGTTTTCCTATAATTTTGGTGCCATTAGCGAGCTCGGTGGTGCGTAAAGTCTACATAGACTTAAATGGAATTTACTCGTAAGTAAATATTATGACAACGAACCCGTCGAGCATTTACTTTGGGGTCTTTTGACTTACTTACAACCTGTCTAGGGGCCATTCACATACCACGTGGACAGATTTTTAACGATTTCAACCCCCCCCCCTCCCCCTCCGTGGACAACTGCCCATATAAATTCTAAAAAAAATGTATAGACCGTGGATATTAGCCAAATTCCCGACCCCCCCCCCCCCCAAAGCTGTCCACGTGGTATGTGAATGGCCCCCTAGGAGCACCACAACTCACAGGAATGGTTAAAAAGCTATGATCTTTCACATTTTTTCAGTTTGAGCTCTAGAGTAAAACTTGTGTCGACCATTGTAATCTTGTCAAAAACACAAGAATATTTTTTCTCACGGTACAAGGTTTCCTAATAATATAAAACCATGTTCGATCATCTTAGTTACGTCAAGCAACGAAATGGCAAATTAGACTCGAGGTTACGGAGATTATAAGAACATTTTATTGAGTATGGATATTACTTCTTAATAAATTAAGGGAAGTGTTATTGTAACTTCTAAAATTTAAAAACTTCTAGATCCTTAGAAGTAAATCAGATGCTATAAATTGAAAGTTCGAACTAACATGTTATTCAAAAAAATTAACAGATGACTGAACAAATTAAATCAATGTTGATTAAATTGGATAAAACCGAACTCGAATAACGACTCCACGGTAGAAGAAAGCACAGTTCACTACCATTTTTCGCATCGCTAACACTTAGGCGATAATCAGTTTCTTCAACACCGGCTGGCTTTGATACCACGTGTTGCTAGATGAATATTACCGTACATTTACATAAACAGAATTCGAACATTACCAACGGTCAACTTCGCAAATGCCGTGCGCTGGCTGGCTGTCGTTGTTAGCTCTCATAGCGCTGCAGCACCCTCGTAGGTCAGACGCAGCAAAATGCAAAAATAGGAAAATCTAGTTCACCCTCTCAGGGCTTCCGCCTGATGTCAAAACAAACGGGGCCCACAGGTCGTAAACTGAACCATACTCAGTGGCAGAGTGGGAGAGGGAGTGAGGATTTGTTGTTGGGACACACGCAGAAGGAGGTTTCCAACGACGACTCTTGATGTGACCTGGATCAATTTCAAAACCACTCAGGCGAGCACAGGCGGTCCTCCCGCGCGGCCGTAGGAATAACCAACAATCATTATTATATAATCACGCGCGCCAATTTCGATGGCGTGGGGCGGAAGTGAGCGAAAGGGGAAAGTAGGTTTGTTTGCGACGAGAGACGAAGAGAAAAAAAAACTTTCCATATTATTATGCTGCCAATTGCTGCCGACGTTTCTTTTCGGCTGAAGTCGCGCCCCAATGGGGGAAAATGGGGAAAAATTTCTCTGCTTAACAAACGATGCGGGCTCCAGTTACGGTGGTGGTGCTGACCGGCCACTGCTGAAGAATTTTGGATTACGTACGGCTCAAGAAAATCCGCAAAATTTGCGGTACTGCAGTTTAGGATTGATTTAAGCAAATTTCTTGGTTGAATAATTGCTTGCGATCGTTTTCCACTAATTGCCGAACGGAGTAAGAATAACGTGTAGTTTTTAAGTCCGGTGTGATACCGCTTATTTTAACAGCTACAATTTCTCACAGTTTGTTTCAGTGACTGGGAGCAGTGGAACGGTGCATTTTCAACAAAAAAAAAGGAATCTGTTACTTACTTTGACTGGTTGCACGAATGCTGAGTCCCTTTGTTTGGTATATGATACATATTTGAACAAGTGCCGTAAGAGACATACTTTAAGAGGATTTTGTCTCGGTGAATACGTTGCACACGGGACAAGAAGTGAATGCACTCCATTTTTTTTCAGTCATTATGGAGGAAGTATGCAATCACCTGCGGATAATTACTGTCTCGACAGAACAGGAAAAACTCAGAATCAAAGAAAGTTTTTCTTCTGTTCGGGCTATTTTCCAAAGAACCCTTGTCAGCGTTTCCCATCAACTTATGGTGAAACTTTAGCAAATTGTGTGACCTTTTTACTTTTGGAAAAAAACACGCAAATTTAGTAGCACACGAAAGTTGACGTGAACTGGAAAGTGACAAACAACGAAGTTTGACATCTCCGTTCGCAGTTTCCGCTTGCACTGGAAGATTTATAATCATTTCACAAGCACAGTTATGTAACTGTGGCGTGAAGTCATTTCATTGTTATTTTTTTAGGCGACGGGATTTAAAGGCAAATGTTTTCGAGGAGTAATATTGCGAGAAAAAAATGTCTCCGCTTTTTCGTAGCTATTATTTGGATTAATACAAGAAAGCAGCAGCAACCTGCAGTTTATTTTTTTTTTTTCAAACAAAAAGTTTTATTCAATGTTTTAAATTTAAATTCAATACATGTTTGAGAAAATTTTGACGGTTCATGAGCTTGCCACAGTGGCAGCAGCTATGCTCTCGTACTGTTTAGACTGTTTTTAACGTACCTTTTCTGCATTTGACTGACAAACAAAACTTGAAATCGATGTTTAAACATCTTACAACCATCGGCTCTCGACTTAAAATGCTGCTTCAAAAAACTTAACAACTTCTCCCGAAAGCTACCACTTTTGAGAAAAGTCCCTGGTCAATTAGAAATAATTTGCAGTATTTTTACATTTTATGTCATGTTACTATACCGAGTGATACAAATGGATAGCAATCTAACTGTCAACATTTTACTACAGGAAATTACGGTTATGATGGAAAACCATGTTTCCGACGTCACCACACGGAAGGACACACTTCTTATTGAACCACAAACCATTTAGCCTCTCAACACAATTTGCCCCACCAACAATCGACGGTGCTTTTAATTATTGTGAACGCGTTGTCAACTTGGCGATGTTGCCTTTTTCCCGGTTACACAATAAAATAGTGCCATATCATACCACTAAGCAGTCGCAATCGTTGTCTGTCAACACGAAATCTCTGTTGACTGGCTGGCTGCTAATCGATTATTCGTTCCTATTGGCCAATAAGCAATGATGGACGACTGCGATCGCAAACGTGCAGCAGGAGCACAACACTAAATCGCACATCTTATCTGCCATTAGATTCGAAACGAGTTTCTTCTCGTTTTCAGGCATGCCGAGCGCTCGGAACGAGAGCAGTTCGTAGCACTTTCATCGACTGAACGTTGTTGATTCGGTGTTTTAGTCGTTTTCTCCTTCGCTCTCGCTTCTTCGAGATCAAACCCTGCAACGTAGTGACGTCATATTGGATATTGCTCCCCGTGTTTTTTTTTTTTTTGCTCGCTCATCTCTGCTGACGGGTTAATCTTATATTTTTACATTTTGGCTTCGCATCGCCCGCCCCACCGAGATGCTGTCAGTTTATTATTAGTCTGTATTAATATCTGCGACGCCGGTTCGGAAATTTTGATCTGATATTCCATACCTTCTTTACCTACGCGCGTCGGAAGGAAGCGAAGCAGGTTGACACCGAACAGCGCTTGTACGACTACAAGGCCGAACTGCTGCTGATGGTGTGGTGGGCGACAAACGACAGCATCGCACAATCCGGAAAAGTGATGTGGGCTCTGGGAATATTTTTGCTTGCTGTCGGATAATTTCTAAATTTGGTTTTGCGAATAATATGTGGTTTTATGAAAAGAAAATATTTTGTCTGTTTCTTGTCTGCTTTACATTTTAATTGTTTTACACAATCAAACTCTCATTTTACCAACTGGTTAACGCGCATGCTCCAGTTATCGCAATAAGTGCCCTGGCAGACATGTGTTTGCCCTCTTTCGTACGTACATACATAAAAGCTCAGTGCACACAGTGCAATAAAGACGCCGCCAAGTGAATGTGTTATCGCATTCGCAGCGAACCGCCAACACAAGTGCTGCTTATGTATTCAATTAAACAATGGTTTCAGCAATGTGCAGTTTTTCTTCGTTCTGAATTCACTATCTTAGATAACCCCCCAACAGACCTGATTCGAACTGTCACATTCTCTTCGGCTGCAAGAAAATGCGTGTCTCAAGAAGGTAAACATACCGTCTAACAGAGAACCGAGCATAATTATCAATTGAGATATTTCATGCAAGCTCGTCTAGGGAGCTGCCAACACCCCCCTAATATTTGTGAGCTTGATGCTATCGGAGATTCATACCTTTTCATACCTAAAATTCCAGAAAAAAATATAACCGTTTCTGGGCCAAAAAAATAAGAAAATTCAAACAGTTTCTGAGAGGGAACCGTTCTTAGGTTTGCATGAAATCCCTCAATATTGTTTACAAACCGCTTCGTCATCCTTTGAGTATCGTTTATGTTAACGACTGGCTGTTGGCAATATCTTTTGTGTAATGTCACTTAGTATTTCAAATATTGAAAAGTGAGGAAGTCTCTACAATGTAAAGTTAACCTTCCTTAGTGTAAAATTAATGGCTTTTTTATTTGTGTCATGGTTTTTGAAAAATATTCCAGTAGCCTTCTAGTTTTATTCTGGAAACTAGCAACGCAAACTAGGCTTGTCGAAACACACCGAAGTGGGCAGCAAAGCGCAGTCGAAAATAACAGCACAATAATCTACCAGCAACATCTTACATCGCTCTTCGCTTGGTTTTCCGTCAGATGATTCACTGTTATTATTTACCGTGCAGCACGTGCTGCCAGTTTCTCGACTATTCGAGCTACATGAAACAAAAAACAGAAAAACAGCGAAAGTTGTCCCACAGTCGCCCTATGAATAAATGAATCATTGCAATTTTTAAAGTAAATATCTTCCGCGCATAAATTGCGCTGTCCGCGCTAATCGAAGCACTTTCTAATGTTGTACCGGGCGGAGGTATGTCTCAAATGCCAACTGGAGAAACTGACTGGTTGATCCGTTGATTGCTTGAGATGAAACTGTCATTGCGACCTGTTATCGAAAGCCGCTCGGCGATTGATTTGCCAGTGACAGGTTGCGGCAGTGTTGCACGCTAGCAAGCGAGCGAAATGGAAACTGGATTGACAACACACACAAAAAATAAACGTGTGATGTAATGGTTTCTTTCAAGTAAATCGATTCACTGCAGACACGTAACGAAAGCGACAATATCAAACTTTGTTGCTAGCGTGACGGTTTGCAGATCTAGAGTGATGCGGGGCAAAAGTGCGCGCTTAACTGGTTTCGCAGCATAAATTTCAGAAAAATTTGCCTTGCTTGAGCCAAATTCTCTAGTATGCCTGATTAACAGACAATTCCGTATTAAACAGATTTTCTGTTTTTAATAAAGTTAGAAAAACTTTTTTCTAATATCGTCAGTTGAATTCAATACTGGCAGAACTCAAAATTTTGCAGTTTTGAGTTTTTGATGGCAAACGATGCCAAATAATATGAAGTTTCATCTCACAAAGATCCGTTTCAAAATTCACAATGATTCCAGAAAAATAAGTAGGTGTGCCTTTATTGCACAAATCTAAAATATTCCTAAAAAGACAGAAAAATGAGTTTACAATTCTTATAACTTGCCTATTACATACATGCACATGATAGACCCAAACAAGTTCTATAAAAATGGGAAGTCTTTAAATTGGAATTTTCCACGAAAATAAAAAAGAAATTTTTGACACAAATTTTCAAACACGTTTCTCTCGAAACTATAAATTTTGAGTTGTGCCAGTATTGAATTCAACTGACGATATGGAGTATGAAGCCGGCACACATAGTTTTATTTTGGTGATGTACTTCATTTGGGAAAGTTTCTATGTATTTTATTGCACTTGTTTGAAAATGGACGGTTTTGTGATTAATTGACCTAGAAGTTTTACGATGAATTGATTTTTTAAGACAAAAGTTGCTAGACTTTATCGAAGATGTGAATTTTTTTCATATTCAAAGAAATACAAATCAGAGTATCTAGCGTATGGAAAAACCTGGAATTATCAAGGAATTTTATTTTATCTGGAAAAACCTAGAACTGTCCAGGAACATTGTTGTCCAAAAAGTAGTGTCTTCGATTTAAATTGTCACGCGTCAAACGTTGGGAATGGAATGAATTGCACTCGCGACCAGCTTTTGCTCGGGCCGGTGCGGTTATCTTTCATGCTTAAGCAGCGCATGGTCGCACCGACGTTTTATTGTGCCGTTTGTATGTTTACCTGTGTTCTATAAACAACGGAAATATAAATGGTGCAAGAAGCCTATTACAAAACAATGTATAATACTTATGATTCTGGGTGAAAAAATAATTATTTAGGATTTTTTAACCCTCTGGAAAAATCAAGGAGTTTGTATTTTCAAGTTGACTTAACACCATGCAAATCGTTATTTTCACTTTTTCCAAGATTTTTTGCATATTTTTTATATTCTACAATGTTATGAGCCATACATAAATACATAGTTTTGCTGAACATTTCCACTCTCTATAGTTCAAAATAAAACAAGTACACAAACCATTATCGGTCGAAGCTTAATTGAAGTTTACATTACTCATTTGTATGCGATAAATATATACATTTTTTGATATTCTGAAATCACCTCTATTCTACTTCCAAAAGACTTTAAAATTATTTATTTACATTCGATTGTTTCAGTGTATAAATGCTTTCGAATGGAAATTGGTACTTTCATAATTATTTTACATTTTCAAAAAATACAGGTTTACAATCTTTAGTGGAAATATGTTCACACAAAAATTACAGGGTAGGAAAATGTAAAAGAAATCATAGGGAAAAGTTGTAACGAAAAATGTGAATTTTTGGTCTAAGTTTAACTGATGACTGCTTTGAATATCGATTAAAGCACTCTTCTACAGTGCTTTAAGTAGTAGTCTAAGTACGCGGATTAGCGATTTAAATGAAATTGTTTATTATATTTTTAAATAAAGCGAGTTGGAATAAAGACTAACTGAGCTTTTCTCTTCCTCCTCTGCGTCTATGGGCAGAATCAACTTCTTGAAAACCCTATACACGGATGTTAGTGAAGCTTTTGACAGAGTAAATATTCCTATGCTAATTTTTAAACCCAAAAAGCTAGGATTTGAGTTTGAACTACTTAAATGGATTGAGTCTTATTTGACAAGGAGGACACAAACAATTAGGGTTAAGAGACACCTTCTTGTACCTGTAAAAGTGACATCGGGAGTTCCACAAGGCTCCCATTCAGGTCCTTAGCTTTTTGTTTTATTTTTTAATAATATTATGCTTGTATTTAAATGTCTCAAATTATTGATATATGCCGATGACTTAAAGCTATACAGAAAATAAGAGCCAAAGTAGATATTCAACAATTTCAACAACAATTTCCATTCTATATTTGGTGTAATAAATATATGTGTTAATAGTATGATGAGTCTTCTCAATAAATATTGTGAAGTTATTGATTTACCGATGTAACGATGTGTTCTTAGAAATAAGTTAAACGCTCGAAATACTTATATCATAACTATTTTTTCAATGTAAGTAGCAGGTTTGAGATGTAGTCCACAATGATTGACGCAAACACACTTTTCATTATAACTTTTTCCCATGATCTTTTACGTTTTTCTATCCACCTACAAAATTGAACGATGTTCATGAGTTCATATTTTTGCTGAAAACTGTAAAACGCTGTCTTCAGAATAAACCATCTGTTTTGAAAAAGTAAGAATTATCATAAAAACATATTTTTTTAGTTAAAATATCGAAACAACTCTGGTAAACAAAGGATTTCATATTTTTTGGAAGAAGAATAAACGTGGCTTCAAAATACCAAATATTTATCTGTGTTTTATTTGGGCACGTGGTTATTTAAAGCTTAATTACCCGTTTAAAAATCGATAATGGTAAAATAACTTCTGACGTAGAACTACGTCTTCCAGGAAGTTCGATTACAAAAGGACGTAAAATAAAAATTGGAAAATCGAAAAACAGGGAATAGTACAGTTTCAAATGCTTTCGATTATTTTTCAATAAATTTCCTGCGTTCTTGCGGCATTCGATTGAAAATCGTTTACTAGTGGATGACCCCTAGGACAGTCTCGACAGCATCAGCGATAGGCGCATTGGCCAGCACTTCCTTCACTGAAAAGCTGCCGTATTTTGGCAACACACAAACATGAATGTTGGGAATCAAAATCTGTCGACCGTCAAATTTTCAATCTGGAACAGCTCTCCAATGTGTTATCAGAGCATCGAGATGCGATCAGCATCATATCCGATATTCAATTGAACAACAAATTGTCCTTTTGAGGACAAATTAATCGTTTTGTGCCTGACGGGGTACCTGGGTACCTTTTTAGGTTTCATAAGACGAAATTTCATGGTTCACCACAATCAAAAGTTATAAAATTCAGTGGAAAAGAACCCATTCTACATCTCAAAGCTCGTTAAAAGGCAACTTTTGATAACATTAATTTTTATATGGTACCAAGAAGGGGTCAACAGGGGAGAGTTGATTTTTTGACCCTTTGAATGCCCGATGGGGTATCCGGTCCGGGTAGCTGTATTTCTTGTAACTTTGACAATTTTCACCCGATTTGTTCCGAAACTGAAGAATTTCAAGAATATTTGATCAGAATCTTACAACTATTGATCCAAAGTTCATAAATACGCAGGCCTTTTTAATGGTTTTGAGTGTTATGTTAATATGCCCTCAAAATGCTCTTTCCGGAACAGATTCCAATGGGGCGGAACAGATTCCACAGTGGCCATAGAAACAATTAAATAATACAACGTCACATGATATCAAGAGACCGTGAAACGACCCCCGACGCCATTTTGGATTCCAAAATGGCGACTTCCGGTATTTGGAAGGGAACCGGGAAGAGAATTTTCGGAATCGGGATGATGCCCAGGAACCGGAAATCAATTCCAGACGCCATTTTTAAATTAGAGATGGCGACAGCCGGTTTCCGGTCAATAGCTAAAATGGACCAAAAACTACCTCATATGAGTAGTTTCAGAATCGGGACGATGTCCGGATACCTGAGAACGACCACAGAGGCCATTTTCAATTCTAAAATGGCGACTTCCGGTTCCTGAAAGAGAACCAAAGTTGGCCGAACTATCGAATAGTGGTGTTTACGGAATCGCCCTTATGCCGGAAATCAACTCTAGACGCTATCTTGAAATTTGAGATGGTGACTTCCGGTTTCTAGAAAATAACTAAAATTGACGAAAAACTAGCTCATAAGAATACTTTTGGAATCGGGACGATGTCCAGAGACCTGTAAATGAATTCTGGATTCTAAAATGGCGATTTCCGGTATCTGGGAAAGAACCAAAATTGACCGAATACTATCGAATATGGATATTACCGGATTCAGGATGATGCCCAGAGACCGGAAATCAACTGCCATTTGGAAATTCGAGATGGTGACTTCCGGTTTTAGGAATCTTCTGAATCTTTTAGTACAAAGACTAATAAAATAGGATGAAAGTTGTCAAAGTTACAAGAGTTTCATTTGTAGTAACCCGTCGGGCATGTGAGGGTGATTTTTTTGTCGAGCACATAACGGTTGAATACTTAACTTGAACATTTAATATTTTCTCATTCATTAATTACATTTCTTTCATAGTTTTACGACGGCAGTGGAAGCGGCAACGGCAGACCTACCGTGTCGGCTTCCGGCTCAAATCATTTTATTATCAAATGATGGTATGGACGATCCCTCTCGGAACTCTACCTGCCGTCTGAACAACCTTATGTAGTTCTATGTCATCTTTGCGGTCGTGGCTTTGCATACAACCCTCCTGTTATTTTTATTTTGAACTCAATGATAAACTAGTATTACGCCGGGTACCATTTCTAGCGAACAAAATGATAAATTCGTGTGAGCATACTGTACTCACTCTATCGTAGGTCAACTATCATGTTTTCTCGATATCAATGAGTGATGCGAGCGCGAGGTATAAAACAGACCGTAAACCTCTCAGCGCAGTGCACTTTTCAATGTACACCGTATTATCATGTATTTACGCACAGAGCGTGTACGGGTGTAGTCAGCTAATTTGGTCTGCAAATCGATGTGTTAGTGTTGAATCCGTGCACTCCCGTCAGTGGACTTCATGAGAATGAGGGCAAACACTGGGAGCGTTGAAGTTCGACAACGTTGTACACTCTCAATAAGCCTCTTGTTGCTTCATTTAAGAAGAATGTGAGAAACTGAGCAAAGGCATGGAAGGTACCCCGACGAGTGGTAGCAGCCATGAAATGAACACTACCTTGTCGTGGTTAAATGTGCAGCCTTAGGTAGAGCTGTACTTTTAACCATTGCAAGGCTGAGCGCTTCGCAACGCTATTCGCGTTTACTATGTCATCGGCCTAAAAGCGTTAAGAATTTATTAGAATAAATCAGGTATTCGAGGACGATGGTTTCATAAATAAATTTGATTCTTCATATGAGACAGTTAATGACAGATTTTTACTATGTTAAAAATGCAGTTATTAGTTCTAAGAAGTGAGTTCAGCTGTCTGTTTTAATGAATTAAAGTTTTGATCTGTGCGAACTTTTGCCCCGCACTACTCTATATACCACCACATACTAGTGGTTCTATTTGATCTCTAGGAACAGTGAGAGGAACAATAAAACAGTCGTCGTATATCCAAACCACAAAAGGATGACTTGTAAGGCTGCTAAGAATGTCTGAACAGCAGAAGGTCAAATTCCAACTTGGTCTTGTATTTTTTTGGGCACACCAACAACCGACAGCTTCGTCAGCCCCCAAACAAAACCTCTCTCTTTTCAGCAAAAATCTCGGTCTATACCATGAGTCATACTCCGGCTCTAGCTAGCTAGCAATCAAGCACAAAAAGCTTCGCCGTTGGTGCTGTTGTCTATAGGCAGCCGCCACTCGACAGGCGACGGCCATGCAAGTTGCCAAGTGCGCACCCACCCAACCGTTACGGTCTGCTCCGTCATATTGCGTATACCTACCGGTTAAACACAAACACAGCCAATGCAAAGCGAAATAAAAAAAAAACTAAACTTGTTTTTCCTCACCTCGTCTTACTTTCCCAAACTGCAGCGCTCAAAACCTGCTCAGCAAAACCTGTGTGCAGTTGCTCAATTTGTAGAAAGGCTCTCCCACCGGTGGAACTCATTCTCTCGTGCTGCACGAGTCTCTCGCCCTCAAGTGTGGATGCCGTTTTTGGATGCTGCTGTAGCATACCGTCAGGCGAATGCTGTCAGTGGGCGAATCAACTCGAATAGTGTTACTCGACTGAGTATCGAATAGTGCCACAACGAAAAATGCTGTCAGTTCAAGCCACACACAACGCAAAAATTTTACGATTACTACCTGCTGGTTGTTTACCGAACGGATGTGCAACATTACTTTTTTTAAACAAAACCCGTTGGATACTTTTTACCGGCAAATTATTGCTTGAATTCGACCAAAACCTGACAATGGAACATCAGCTTCTTGGTCCTAGGAATCGCTTTCGCACTCGCAAATCGAGACGCGAGTTAACGCTTTCAATTGAACCTAATTGAATTACAATGGCAAACAACCAGTCTTCATTCGGGGTGATACGCTGCGCCGGCGGTATACACAAGGAGACATACTTTCCCAATTGGCAACACCTTACCGGACACGTTCGGTACCGTGTTGCATGCACCCAATCTTCCACCCCATGCTGTAGGGACGGGGATTGGTCAGTTGATTTTGCAGAATAAGTATGACATTGCACACAGCAAATGCAATCAAGAGGCGCGTGTGCGCCAATAGAGAAACTGCCTGTCGTCAGTATAATAACGGTTCATTTCGCGGTTCGACTTTGTGTGACACTATTTCCTTCATTCAACCTCACACCGTTCCGTGCATCACAATTAGTATAACCGATGCTGACAAAATGATACTGGTTGTGCTGCTGCCTGTAAGAGCTGCAATTTTCCAGATGACCGTCAGTGATTGCTCCAAAATATTTACCCAGCATTTGCATTTCGTTAGATTACGGCAGTTGCTGTTTATGTACGTTGTGGAGTTAACTGGATTTTTAATCGGATGAGTTGATGATAATCAGAATGATCTTTTCACCGTGAACGGATATAAGTTCGATTGTTGTTATTTTGATTTTCAGTATGGCGCAAGTCGCATGTTCGTACCCATCCTAAACACGTGTCGTCTGACTGTCAGCTTGTACATTGATCGTAAATCATTTCCCTGAAAACATTGCAATCCAGTAAGATCAGAACAAATCCGTTATCAGTAAAACTTTACAACTCACCGAACGTGTAGAGCACAAATGCTCCTGTTTTGACCCTCTGTAGATATTTTATCAATTAACTTTTCTGGTATTTTATTGTACTGTCCAGTTTTTCGATTCACGAAATACACAAATATTTCATAAAATTGTACAAAAAATTTACATCTACATTGACACTTACCCTACCCTACATTGACACTTACCCAAAGCCAAGGGTAAATCTTGTAAGAAGCTGTAAATCTCCACGGACGGACGATTTGAGCTCATTTTAATCTCCTCCGAAGGTGGACAGCAACACGGCAGCAGCAGCAGGTTGAAATATGAAATCTTATCGTGTGTGTGTTTTCTGCCTCTGACGTATGGTAAACATTAGATACCATGATTCGAATTAACAAGAAGCATGGCCTTCGAAAAGTGTGTTATTTTTGGAAACACTAACACTAAGCTATATTTGCTCAGCGAAAATTGTGATTTCAAAATTCTCAGAATCCCGAAAGAAATGTTTGGGAAGATTTGGTCTTTCCAAGAGCTTCTTTAACTGAGTCATAACAAAACATAAAAAAGGTGAAATTATACGATGAAGTGAAACTCGGAAGAAAACTGATCATTATTGTGATTTTGAATATTTCCATATTATTCTGATTTCACAATTAATGCTAGTGTTATTCTTCTACTGATAAGATGAAAAAATGATGTTGATAGAAGATTTTCCTTAAATTTACAAAACTGGACATGAATTGAGAGAAAATAAAAATTTTAATCTGTGTTCAAAGTTCCAAGTGGATCATTTAAAAAGACAGAGAATATCATTGAAATTCGAAAATACGCGGCTATTAGTAATTATTTCCTAGTGTTCCAATGATTATCGCCTGAAATCTTTTAGGAGACTACTTTCCTAACTATAAATTATCTCACGTTTCGAGGTAAATGTTAAAATTTTAAATTTGTTATACTATTATTTAGCTGAAGTGAAAACGCTCCTTACCCAAGTAGCGACTCCATCAATTTTTTAAAATTCTAAGCTTTGTAAGTTTTTTTTCTAATTTTTATTTCTAAATCTTACATATGATTCGGCTGAATCCCCCCAACCCCTGCTTAAACATTCGTAAGCAATGTTGGTCCACTCCGGATTCGTGACTTTAATTCTACGTCTTCATCATAGCTTCCGAATTGACAGAAGGTAACGTTCCTTAAAGACAATTAAAGTTATAAAAAATTTAGCTTTTCCTAACTCAGCATTTCATTCTCTCGGTCTCTTGTTGCCAACTTATTATCGCATAGCGGTGACATGCAGCAAAACAGCTTTAATCTAAAAATGATACAAATTAGTCACTTTAACCGATAAGGTTCATATAAGCTGCTCAAATTGCAGCCTAGATCAATAAATAAATTTTTTTTAGTATCTTGACCATGCTCCCGATAATCAGAATAATCGCATCTGCACCGTCTTTCACTTCGGTAGCTCGTTGATAAGCGGAAGTTGCCGACTTAAGGCAATAATGCCATATCTTTCGAAAGCCCGTCTGTAAACCTTGGTTTGAGGGTAAGGAGCGCACTCTTGTTTTAATTGGTGTGTATCGCAGTCAAGGTGAGCACGCAACCTTTTCCGGAAACCGATTGCTACCTATGCATATACTGTCATGAGACTTGATCTATCGTTTGTTCTATTGTTATCTGCCCCGCTCGCACTAATTGACTTGGTCCGTAGGGGTCACATTGCGTTATGCTCCGAAGCTTGCTGTCAGTCGAAATGTCACCATTTCGGTCCAAGTCCGCTAAATCACGCAACCTACTTCCGATAGGCTACTTCTTCGAACTAACGTTATGTACAAGACTTTATCAACGTTATTCACGTGTCAAGTAATTAAGTCTTGCGATATTTCTACCAGAACTGGCAGCCAATCAGTAACGGCAACAGAAATGGCAACCTGACTTATTCCTCTCAGCGTTCATTCGAAATTATTTCAGTGCAAAATCGACAAACATTACGAAAGAATGGCCCCCGCAACGGATGCACGAGGGAAGTTTATTTTTTGTCGACCAAACCGACATCGGTCGTAGCTGTTGGTCATAAATTAGCAGGAGTCCGTTCTGTCGTGTTACGTTGTTTTTTCTTCGGTTCATTACCGATTATAAACAAGTTGATTTTCTGTTGTATTTTTTTTTTTTTTGTTATTCTTTTAATCTGGATTAAAGTTCAAAGTATCTATCAGATACTTGAAGATCTATCAGAGCGTTCCGCTTTAACTTTGCTGATTAATGACATCAGTGTTTCTCTAAATCAATCATTTCTCTTTCTTTACCCCTGAACATTGATATGCATACGTTGGTAGCTAGCTTCGTTCTGCCCACCACAGCGTATTACGAACGCTAATATTGACACTGTTATTATATACATCTACTCTTTTGAAGTAAACTTTGTTTGACTGATGTCATCCGTCACTAACGTTATCAATACCGTACATGTCGTCTCCGTTTCATGCGGGGTCCTTTTATGTCATTATGCTGCAGACAAGCTCTATCGGGGACTACCGAACGGAACGGAAATGTTCTATCACCAGGCGAAATCTCACCTATCAATTCAATAAACAAGTTAGTTCGAAACTCTGTGTTCCCCACTAGGAGAATCAAACGAACCGCAGCATTTTTTTCCTGCCTCGATACAACCCGACAGTAGGGGTAAGCGGGGTAAGACCGCCCCCTTGAGCAATTCTGTTTATAGAAAAAAAAGTTGCGGCTGCAATTTCATTTTTTCTTCGCTAAGAGGTTCTTCTATTCAATACCCGCATTTAAAAAATAAGAACTGAAATATTTTTGTTTATTTTCCAGATTTTTTTTAAATTTTTAAAATTCATTGAAAATGTGCAGATCTTTTCATGCGGGGTAAGCCCGCCCACCAGCGGGGTAAGATCGCCCACCATTTTTTGAGGATAAACAATATTTTTAGGGCCGAATCGGTTGATTTTATCGGTATAGTGTCTCTGACAAAGTTGTAGATGGTATTTTTTTTTTCTTTTTAAATAAAATATACACTGTGAAAAATCTGAAAAAAAAATTTTTTTTCCAAGTTTTAACTTATTTTGTTTTCTGATTATTCAAGTTCAAATCAATGTTTAGGTAGCTCTTTTGGTTTTCAAAATAAATAGATTTTTCAGAATTGGGGTTTTTCAAGATATTGAATTCATAATATACCTATCTTTAAGCTAAAAATTAAAACTCATTAAACCTGTCTGTATGATTCTTTTAAAGACTTATTATGTATAGAAAAATATTAATAATTATTATTTCTTTTATTTATATTTTCAATTTTCTATGCTCTTTTTTTTTTTGAAGAACAAAATTACCAACGACTCTATACACCAAACAAACCGTCCAAAAAAAATTTCTTCACAAAATTTGAGCTATTAATATTTCTATAACTCCATGATCCAACAACACAACCGTCAAATTTTAGCTTACCTTTTGTAGATTTTACGGGCAAAAACATGTTTCGATATTTCCGAAAGAAGATAAATTCAGGCAAGCGATTAAACGTATTTTCACGAACAAAACAATTGATTTTTAGACTGAAAAACCTTAAGTCCCGTTGCCGCAAAACAATAGCGCATTGACTGGTTGCCAGCTGAAAGGTTGCTTCTATTTATTTCTGCGACCGTTCGCGCACTATCAAAACAGAAAAACGTGCAAAATGTTATGTAATTATACTGTAATAGACACGTTAAAGAAATTTTTCAATTATTTTATAACTTGGTAGTAAAACTACGGTGGGCGGTCTTACCCCGCAGGGCGGTCTTACCCTGTTTACCCCTAGTTTAAATTCTGTTTGCATAAATATTCCCGCTAGACGCGTTGCTAAGTTGCTGCAGCAATGCACATGCCGGTAGGAGAACCAACACCACGAAGTGTCGCTGCATCGCAGTGCCGTGCCAACCTCATCATTAACCTAATGAACGCAACTGACCGCACTGGTTGGTCACCGCTTTGGTTGACGACATCTCGTACGGAATTGACATTTCTATGTGAGATCCATAGTGTGGGCAACGGAACAAAAAAAAAACACGAGGAGTATTTCCGAGAGCTCTAAGTGACCGAGGACACTCGTTGGGGACGATTTCCATTCAATTTCGTTTTAGTCAATTTAGTAGGTGTACATGTTTCAATTCCAACCAATTTACGGCATGTTACTGCTGCCGTCTGTGTGTATTGAAAATGAGACGCCTATTGACTAAGAAGACGCAAAAGAGGGTATGGAGGTACGGGAGGGAGATTGTTCACTCAACGAAGACTAAATTAGCATACAGTTTGTTAGTTTTACCAGTCGGATAAAAAGCTTTTGTTCGATTTTAAAAACCGTGTAGAGAGTAGGTGAGAATACTGAGCGGAATAAAAGCAGCAATTTTCACTCACGGTTGAGCGAATCCAACAGCCAGCTGTGCGAGAGCTAGAATGTTAATGTTTCATACTAGGCTGTTACGGCTCGCAACAACATCAGCATTTGGATATATTCTACCTATATCAGAGAAGTTTCATTAGAAAGTCGTTCGTTCGAATGTCTCTCGCCCTCACGGGCTCTCTCACTATATACGTGAGCGTAAGACATTGGTGTATGTTCATATGGGACACGATTCGTTCTTGCCTTACTGTTTGATGTACTATTCCGAACAATGAGCGTGAAGCGTTGTGCCCGATTAGCGATGGCCTATGAAAAACTTTGGGAATTGAAAGCAATTTATATTTAGTATGTAAATATTCTCACAAGCATAATAGTTTCATAGATATCATTCGCAATAGTAATCGTTAGAATGAGCTAGTTAAGAGCGGTGCACGAAAAATCTTTAGATGTTGTGCCTCCGGAAAACCAATCGAAACTGCAGACAACCTACGGAGTGCCTCATTCCCTAGGTTAATTACTGATAATTTAGGAACAAACAATCGGAATATATATAGTTTGCTTGTCTTTCAGTCACGCGCACGACAAACGAAAGTTACTCAAATTGCCTTTTTCCCAAACAAACTTTGAAGCTGAGGTACACTAAAGTTTGTTATTTTTTTGTGGGTAGCAACGCCAACACTCCTGTTCTGATTACAAGTTACCTTTGCTTTTAGTCCTCCACTCACCTCCTCTCGACCGGTATGAAGCCAGTCGTAAGGAAATCAAAGCTAACTGCGTCTTAACTAATATTCGGCACACGTGTTTAATTAGCACATGGCTATAGGTTCTAATGCAGGTGCATCGGCAAAAACCGCCAAAAACGTAATAAAGGGCGGAAGGCAATTTTAAGATGTAAGGAAGACATAGTATCGAAGATATCAAGCATGTAAATGAAATCTAAAGTTAGCCAAACCACTGTCGGTTGATTATGAACGTTACTTTATAGTTCCATATCCAAAAAGTTCTGTAATGTCATGGCATCTCCCAGATGGTCTCGAGGTACGATGCTGGACTAACAAGCCAGTCGTCATAGGTTCGAGTCTCGGCTCGGGAGAGACTGTTAGTGTCAGTAGGATCGTAGCGCCTAGCCCCGCAATTGTCCTGTACACTAAACAGTCGGCTGCGGAGTCTGTGTATAAATGAACAGAAGGTCATATTCCGAATCGGAATGTAGTTTATTGAGGATAGACTATGAGTCAAGGAAATAATGGGGATTATAAACTATTTTGCTCGAGAAAATAAGCAGTTTGGATTTTTTAAAGTGTGTAGCAATTTTAATATGCATCAAAATTGTAATTTTTCAATAGTACAGTTATTCGATAATAGAAAGTTGTTTATTTATTAAATAACAGGAGAGTTGTGTGCAAAGCCACGACCGCAAGGTTGAAGTAGAATACTTTTCCGAGAAAGATAACCCGGCTGCTTGCGTGTCAGTCATTTTTTCTAGTAAATAAACGTTGACCAATCAGATCAATCGAATTTCGCGCTTCAACAAGGATTGACCATTTTCAATAATATAGTAAGTTGCTTGTCATGGTTGGGACAATTTTTATATTTTGAGATGAAATTTTTTTGGATGTCGTGCTCATAACTGAAGAAAAAGATAATTCAGTACGTTCTGAGACACGGAGATAAAGTAAAATTTATAACCTTTACAAATTTAAAAATGTGAATTAACTATAGAAAATATTAACTCTTCAATCAAGTTTTTATTTCATCCTGAAAAGGACAATTTGTTGTTCATTTTAGTATCGGATAAGATGCCGATCACATCTTTGCGTTATCACTTACAGTGTGAATAAAATATTCCTTGTGATAAAATGAACAGTAAAAAGCTGATTTAGCACTCAAAACTAGACTGCTCACGTGTTGTCAAAATGAGTCAACTTTTCATTGAATGCATTTACTAGTGCCCACTATCGAACAAAGACTGCATTTCACTAAAGTGCCTCACTGCATCAGCCGCTATCGATGCTGAGATCCGCTGCAACTTTCCGCCATCGCTGGTATCCACTGCACTGCTAGTGCTGCTGCTAAGGGAGGACGACTGCTCTGCCGTGAGATGACATTGTGACGTAGATCCAAGTGATCAGTTTTTCAGTGCGGCCCAAAAACGAAAGAATTCTTCGTCACTTTTGTATGGAAATGTGTGCCAACGTCACTTTGTTTTTTTGATTTTATGCAACGTACAAATAAGTAACAACGAAAAGGAAGATACCAAAAGATAGGTCTTCGAATAATGAACAAATTGGTATCAAAAACTCATATTCGAGAAAGTGGCACTTACGTCACTTTGTCATCTCACGGCAGTGCTGTTGTCGCTGTCTAGAACTATTATGAGCGGCTTCGGCTAAAAGAAAGGCTCTTATATAGGCCAAATAGCATGTTTTAAATTGCAAGGTATATGATTCTGTCGACCGTGCTTGGGAAGCAATCATATAACGACCAATCAGACGTCAAATTTTTCATTTTGACAAGGCTTGACTATTTTCAATGGTACAACAGTGTGAATAATAAAATTACAATTATCTTCTTTTGGGAAGATTTTGGGGAGATCTTAAAAGATTTTCCAATCTATTGCTGCAAGAACGAAGGAAATCCATCGAATAATAACCGATTTATTAGCATTTGAAATTGGACATATTTTTCACTTTTTTCGGTTTTAGATTTTCGTTTCACATCCCTATGTAGCTGAACTTCCTGAGAGAAGTATTCTACTTCAAAAAAATCAATTATGACCAAAGACATTCATAACGAACATTAATAAAAAATTTAACAAAACCGGCTGTAACTCGCCAAAGCCATTTTATGCAAAACATCATATGGAGTTTCAAGTTTAGCTTATGGCGCGTGACAAGCCGCACTTGAAATCTATCCAACTTTCTCCCTATTACTCAAAGCTCTAACAAAATTAACAAAAATGTTCTCAAGATGTTGTACTTAAAGATAAAGCAATGTATTTTTTTCGATATTTTTAAAAATAGAAAAGACATTCAACTTACACAAGACACACGTGCTGCACATATTGTACCCCAAATTAATTCTTTAAGTATACTACGACGTTCAAGATGTACGGAGAAAGGGATAATTATTTTGCTGATACGTAAAAATTTTAGCTGTTTCAAAAAAACTTAGAGTATAAGATAAACCCATTCCCGACGGGTGACATTCAAACTTTGATTCAAGTTCAACAATTATACTTATTAATTTTTACGATGAAATTATTCAGTAAGGTACAGATTGATCTTTAATATGCAATACAGTTTGTGTTAATTGTGTGTAGTTGATGAGTAATAAGAGTTTGAAGGCTCATTTCAAGATGGCTTGACAAAGTTTTTTTTTTTTAATTCTTTTAGCACCAATATTTAGTGGTTAATTTGTGGTTTCGAAATCCAATTTGTGGTAATTTGGGGTTTAGTAATTTCTGAGAAATTTCCAGAAAACTGAGTCAAGCCATCTCTGAAAATGATTTCGCTTCAAATGAATCGGACAACGATGATATATACATCAATCGAAAGCTCTTAATTTGTGGTTCACGAAAATGTTGTTTTTGTAGGCATAGTTCATATTAAAATAATTAAAAAACCATTACTTAAATTTTTGAACATTGTTTACCTCTTGTTGTCTACACCGACCGTACGCGGCGCTGGTAGACCATCAAGATGATTTTTTCTCAGAGGGAGAGATATGCGGTGAGCCAAACGAACCGTCAAAATTGGAGCCAAACGCACAAGAAAGGTAATACCACATTGAGAGGTAATGCAATCAGGTCCAAAAAAGAACGTGTTCATTTCTATACGATTTTTTGTTCTATTGCCAATGAATGAGTGATTTTTACCCGGAGTTCAACAAACCTTGTGTATAGGTAACAAAATAAGTTAAGGTGTATGAAATTAAACATAAGCATAAAATATATCACCTTAACAGTTTTTGCGAAGCACTTCACTATTCTTAAGGACTTTCACCGTCGCCACCGATTATACAAGTCGAATGTTAGTCAACACTGCGCTTTGAGAAGAGATCTGGCACCTCTGACATATGAAACCCAGTTGCCGAATTGGCGATTTTTTTCACCGCGAATCTCTTCCTCTGAGTATTTCTAGGTGAAACAGTATGTAAACAGCAGGGATACTATATGTGCAGATTTGCTACGAAATGCAAATGTTGATCAATTAGCAGATATTTGTAATTGACAAGCCTCCGTGTGTTTTACGTAAATTTCCTCAAAATAAGTGAAGTTTTACGTAGACATGCGAGCGTAATTTTCTCGATCTTCGGTCGAATCATTTCCGGAAATGTAGTTTTGCCGTTTACCGATTGTTTGAAAAAAAAAAACCTAAATTAATACACCTAGGGGTGTGATCTGGTCTTTCTCATACAAAATCTATTATTTGTTAAAAACTATTAGCACATACGTTTTAACTCTTGGAATAATTTACAGCCTGATAATAATAAAGAACAATTTTTTGTTTCGATAAATATAATAATATTTTGGTAACCAACTACGCAACTGTATTCGACTGTTGGGTATTTTAGAAACCGGAATGATGCCTGAAGATCGGGAATGGGCCTTAGAACTGTAGGGAACGGTTGAAACGCATGGTAAATGCCCAAAGGTGTGAGTCCTGACTAGAATTAAAATTCGATATTTTCTCGTCTCAGGAATATGTTACTACAACTACCCCCTGAATAATAAAACAAAAAAGCTTTCAACGGCAGCGACAACTGTATGTCGTATACAGTAAGGTCGCTTTTTACGCGGTTTTTTTTTTATCACGCGGGTTGCTTTCCTCCATTACTCAAAAACGGTACAAGATATCGACCTCATTTCAATCACTTTTTCCATTTTAGGCCACGAGTGATCATATATCAGTTTTTAAAAAAAATCACAATTTTTGGTGTAAATACTCAAAATTTAAAATATTGAATTTTGGTCTCTAGATTGGCCACTATCATATTCAAACGAGGTTTCAAAGTTTTAGGACGGTTTTCTTTGTTATATTTGCAACTCAAAAAAGTCGTTTTTTACGCGGACCCATACAAATTTGGAACGCATCCCCCGCGTAAAAAACGACCTTAGTGTATATGAACGACTGTCGATATGTTCTAGATAACCCACTAGCACTAACATCGGCAGGTGCCAGTACTATGCTCATCCAACGCCGCGTACGGTCGGTGTAGACAACAAGAGGTAAACAATGTTCAAAAATTTAAGTAATAGTTTTTTAATTATTTTAATATGAACTATGCCTACAAAAACAGCATTTTCGTGAACCACAAATTAAGAGCTTTCGATTGATGTATATATCATCGTTGTCCGATTCATTTGAAGCGAAATCATTTTCAGAGATGGCTTGACTCAGTTTTCTGGAAATTTCTCAGAAATTACTAAACCCCAAATTACCACAAATTGGATTTCGAAACCACAAATTAACCACTAAATATTGGTGCTAAAAGAATTAAAAAAAAAAACTTTGTCAAGCCATCTTTAAATGAGCAGTTTGAAGTTCATTTTTTGAGGTAAAAACTGATTTCTCTCCGCCGGGATCGGGTAAAGCTATTGGTCATTATTTTTAAACATTATGTAAAATCTGATCAACTGATTTGATTTAAGATATTTTGATATATCGACATAAAATTTTCAAAGTTTTAAAAATTAAACATAGCTTTATCTACTATCCTGCAAATGCGCTACAGTAAGCCAACTTTTTTTTTATTTTTTATCAAATAATATTTGTTTGCTTATGTAGAAGAAGACGAAAACAAAGAAGTAGATAAAGGTGGGGGTGATGGGATGAGGATTGTTATGTTGTTATGCAACACTAGAAAAGGTTTCTGTGATGGAACGCAGATGACAGTTGTTTCATGCGCGTCATTCATTATGTGTGAAGTCATATCGGAGTTTTAGAAAGGGATTTGAACTACCCATCAATGATTAGAAGAGGACAGTACTTCGTTATTCCAATAACAAATTGCAGAGACAAGCTTTTGCATGTGTGAATATTTTTTTTTTGAGCAATCCAGTATTTTTTCATGAGCGATGGTTTTTGTAAATTGTTTTTTTTTTCAATCACATTCATTTTTAGTTATTTTGTAAGTTTACTTTGAATATAACATATGTAACATCAAACAATTGAGAAAATCAACTATTATTCAAGTTATGAAATTTAGTTATGAAATTTAGATATTGGAGAAAACAGCTGTGCAGAGGATCCGTATAAGAAGCGAGATGCAGATTCGTTTTCGAGTAAGCAATCAATCCACGATCTACTGAACGAAGGATTTATCGCAGTTTAGATAATTAATTAAGTTTTTAAACTAGCACTGACCATCTGCATCGAATTGTCGATAGTGTCATAGTTACATCTTGAACTTCAACTCGATATTTCGAAAAAATAATTTATCATTTTAGATTAAATACCAAGTTTCAATAGTCCAAAATGCATTTGAAAGTGGCAAGCCACTACGGGCCAACTAGTTGAAAATATTAACTGATCGATTTACTTTCATAAATCCGGTCATTTAAAAAAACAGGGTACTAAAAAATAATCTCGTGATCTACGTGAGTTTCCTTGATGAAAGGTTTTTTTAAATCTCGGAACTAAATACAACAGCTGTTCAGACTAGTTAAAAACACTCTGATTGAACGTTTGAACAACCCTGAACTGTCACCTGAGGAGTACCTTATTTACTAAGGGGCCATCCACATACCACGTGGACAGATTTTTAAACGATTTAACCCCCCCGTGGACAACTGCTCATATAAATTCAAAAAATTTTGTATGGAGCGTGGACATTTCACATATTCCTTCGAATCCACGACCACCCGCTTATCAAAAAGAACTCTGTAACCTTTTGGCTACGAAGCTCCCCTAAAAAATTGTGTTCATTTGCATAGAACCCCTCCCTTCCAGAGCAGGGAGGGGTGTCGTACCACTATAGAACCATGTCCTGCTCCCGAAAACTTCTGCGTGTCAAATTTGGTTTCATTTGCTCGATTCGTTCTGGAGGTATCCAGAAATATTGTGTTCAATTTATATGGGACTTCTCCCTTCGTTTATTTTTTTATTAACAGACTATGGGATATTTTCCGTACTTTTCAAATTTTCGAGTCTCAATTTGCGCATCGTTGCTCAAAGGGCTAAATACCCCCCAAATCCGTGAAACGGGAAAAATATAACGACATAGTATGACGTACCAATCCTATTTTTTCTTGAAAGGTCTATCAATTACCTGCCAACTTGCTGTTTCTGGAATACAGCAAAAAATGGCTAAATTCCACTCAGTATGGATATTTAGAAAAAAAACTGGTATAGGACCGTCCACATTCCCCGTGGACAGAAAAATCGTCCAGAAAAGCCTTATATGAAAAAAAAAATCTATCAAAATTCAGTCTAAAAAGCTGCGAAACGCACCAGGTCAGAAAAGGGAAAAGAAGAAATTGATCCTAAATTTTGCTATAAATGGTTTCAAACTAAAAACAAACTATAAAATGTTGATGTCATATTGGTTTTTGCAAAAAATTCAATAACTACTCTTCAAGCAAAGAATTCCAAATACTGGAAACGCCTTTATAGTTCAAAAAAAAAAAACCAAAAGAAATATAATCCCAAGTTATGCTTCTGAACACGAGAAAAACAACACAACAGACTCCGAAACCCACCTCAACATGACTTCTAGCAAAGCAAAATTGGAGGCCAAACAGAAAATAGCCACAACTTAGCTCAACAAAAATCAATTTCTAATGAAATTGTAAACCAGTCGAGGAAATCAAGTAAAAGATCAAAAACAAAAAGGACAGCTTCTATAAAAGCTGGAAAGATAGAACTTTTCCACAAGATTTCAAAAATAACAAATGCACCAAATTCAAGTAAAAATGTATGAAAACGCTCCTAGAAGCAAACTAACTGAAATTATTTTAAATAGAGAGTTGAAACAAATATTGCTTCAATTTCAATTTGACAGATTCTCAGGAAAATTTTGAAAACTTAGTTCTGATGCTACTATCACATATTTATTGCAAGTGAAAACGTCTCTTAAAGGTTAGAAAA